>NW_007007812.1:204446-211463 GCF_000164805.1 Carlito syrichta
GCCGCCTGATCTCCGCGGCGCCCACTCCAGCTGCCACCTCCTCCCCCGAGAGGGCTGCGCGGGCGGGAAGACGCCCAGACGCCAGCTTCGGTCCCCCTTCAGTCTCTCGGTTCCTCTTTCCTCCCAAGTAAGGGAATAAGCCGCGAGGAAAGAGCGCCCCGGGCCACCGCGCAACCAAGTGTTGCATGGTGAGGTAAGACCACGGCCGGTGCGGCGCAGGGGGTCTCCCGCTCTCGGGGCGCGGGCAGCAGGAACTTGGAAAAGGAGGGCAAAACGGGAGCCAGTCCTGCGGCCGGGGAAGGGGCTGCAGACAAGGCCACTGCGCCCACCCGACAGTGCCACCTGCCGCAAAGCCCTGCAGGAAGGGATGCCCCACTAGAGGGGTGCGGGCACGGGAAGGGCACGGGGTGGGGCGCCGGCTCCTTCGGCGGTTGTGAGACCTCTCTCCCCCCAAGCCCCAAAGCTGTGCGAGCGAGAGGTAGCCTTGCTCCAGGCAGTTTGCTGAAGCAACTGGTCGGATTTCTCCCTTGTGGACTTGCCTCCCGCCTGACTGTCCAGTTCGCGCTCCAGGTTGCACACCGGCGGCGGGGAGCAGGGAACGCTTTTCCTAATGTCTGGGCGCCACGGCCCTTGGCAGTCCAGCCGGGTTCTAGGACTTTAGGGCACTCCACAAAGCCCGCGGGCAGGGGACTCAAAGGAAAGCTGGAGAGCACGGACACCTTGGCGAATTAAGGCGGGGAGGGTCAGGACGAGGATCTAAGGCCGACCTGTTTGGTCTCGGAGTCACAGGATGTGTCCGTGTGTGTTTGTATCTTGAGGTGTGCGCATCCCGAATCACCTGTGCGGCTTCCGCAAACTCCACCTGTCCCGCACCCTGAGATTATCTTCCTCTGAACGAGAGGAACAGAATGTGGGGAGTGGGCTGTGGACTTCTAGAAAGCCCTACAGGTGATTCAGAGGCTCTGCCCTCATTCCCACCACCACTGCAATGGGAAGCGTGGGCCGAGAGCGAGAAGACAGCTCTCGACGTGAGCCATCCAGCCGCGGAACTCGAGGTGGCTGTCGAGACCCCTCCCCAGTGGCCCCCGCGGCAGGAGGGTCTGCTGCGGCGCCAGGTGATTTGTGCTGCGCCGCAGTGGTGCGCGGGAGCGCTGCGAACCCGTGGGCGCGCTCTCGGGGCGCTGAGCTGCGGTCTCCCAGGCTCCATTAACATACGATGACCTCGCGGGGGAGGGGGGGTATCGGGGGGGGGCTGGAAAGGTTGTTTGTCATTCCTTTATTTTGGGGGAACGCACCTCGAATCTGGGTGTCATGATAAGGAACAGCTGTCAGGACCTGGGGCTGGAAACTGCCCCTCTGGTCTGGGGGGGACGGGGGAGCAACTTTGGTTTCGGTGTTAGAAATTGATTCTTTGTCGATGAGATACAGCTCAAGGAGCCACTTGCCGGAACATAGGCAGCTTGTCAGTGAAGGACGTGAGGTCATAGGGGATAAATGTCAAGTTTTGGTCACAGATGTACCCAAGAACACACATCCCTTTGTGTTATATGTTCCTCTCGTTCCAGGCAGGTGTCCTACCGTGGGAAGGTGCTTTGCCGTTTGTCATGTTTAAAAGGCTATCATTGCCAGAGCACTCCAAATAAAAATTATGCTCAGTAAATAAAGTGGCTGCAACTGAGCTAACTTCCTGTTACACTCCTGATCTAAGTCCTTTCTGCCGATCACCCTTATTATTGATGCCCAGCACTCTAGGCACGATTTCAGGTATTTTTCTGAGAAGGGTCTGGGGCTGGGAAGCTAGTAGATGAGTCTTTTCCACCTTAGAATCTTATGTAGTGTTTGGTTTGGACCAACCTAGACATGGGGAGAAGACGGCAAACATCAGAGTGTTTTGGAATCTAGACTCTCAGAGATAGGCGTAACTCCTAAGATGGTCTGGTCCAGCTTCTGCCTCCCCGACTCAATTCCCCTCACAACATCATCAACAGATGGCAAAGACCCCTCCAACCCTGAGGGTCAGGGTCTGCATGTGTGAGGCTCTTCTGGCCAAATAACCCAGAAGGCAGCCGCCCTTCCCTCTCCTGATGATGAGGGTAGGGGGACGTGATTGCTCCCTCCTCCCCTGGAAGGGAAGGGGAAGAAGGCAAGGGAAGTATCATTTCCTTGAAGCAAAACTCTTTTCAAAAATATCTTATTGTATTATATCACTATGACATGATCTTTTAGAATAAAAGTAATTTTAGTATAAAAATTGGACAGGCGCGGTGGCTCAGCCTGTAATCCCAGCATTTTGGGAGGCTGAGGCAAGAGAATTGTCTGAGCCTTGGGGTTTGAGGCCAGCCTGGATGACTTGATGAAATTTCATCTCTACGATAACTCACGAAAACTATCCGGGCATGGTGGCATGTGTCTATAGTTCCAGCTATTGGACCCCAACAGATGGCAAGGATCCCTCCAACCCTGAGGGTCAGGCTGTGCATGTGTGAGGCTCTTCTGGCCAAATAACCCAGAAGGCAGCCGGGGTGGAAGAATTGCCTAAGCCCAGCAGGTAGAGGCTGCAGTGGCCATGAGCATGCCACTGCACTTCAGCCTGGCAACAAGAACGAGACTCCAACTCAAAAAAAAAAAGTATAAAAATTTGGAAATTTGAAAAGTACACAAAGAATCAAGTAAACAACCCATAATTCTACCACCTAGATCCCACACTACTAATATATTGGCATATTTCCTTCCCATCTATTATTATGCCTTGAAATCATACAATCCATAGAAAGTCGGTGTTTATTGGTTACTTATTAAAGGTACTTTGTATGGTATTAGGTATTGTATATTCATTATGTCATCTAATTCTCAGAAGTCCCTCTTCGGTAGGTATTACTGTTATCAACCTCTTTTTTTTTTGAGTTGGAGTCTCACTCTGTCACCCGACTGGAGTGCAGTGGCACGCTCCCGGCCACCGCAGCCTCGACCTGCTGGGCTCCGGCGATCCTTCCACCTCAGCCTTCCAAGTAGCTGGGACTATAGGCGCATGCTACCATGCCCGGCTAATTTTTTTTTTTTTTAACTGTAGAGATGAGGTCTCGCCAAGTTGCCGGGGTGGCTCTTGAACCCGCAGGCTCAGGCAATCCACTCATCTTGGTCTTCCAAAGTGCTGGGATGACAGGCTGAGGCACCAAGTCTGGCCATTTTTAAAATGTAGCCTTTATGTAGGGTTTGAAGTGTTCAAGTGATTTGCCCAAGTCATACAGCTAGTAAGTGGCAGAATTAGGGTTCGAACTCAGGCTGCCTTACTCCACAGTGTGGTTGCTGAGTCTCTGCTTTTTTCTTACCCAGTGTTGAGGAAGAAGTCCTTCATAAACATCATTTTCCTGGCTGCATATTATTACACTATTCGCTATTTAAGTGGCTTTCTGTCTTTAGCAACTACAAATAATCCGGACAAAGTCTACTGCACACATTTCCCATTACTCCTTTGGATAGATTCCTAGAAGTAGATCACTGGGCCAAAGGACATGAATGTTTTAAGACTCCTAATATGTATGAGAAGCCACTTCTCAAAAGGGCTGTCCAATTTATGATTCCATTCATCAGAGGCAACTTTGCCATTGTCAAAGCAGGTGGCCCTTAGGAATTTAGATAGGCCAGGTTTCACACGACCAAGCCATTTCGCATGAGCATCCCCTAGCCTCTTGGAAGATGAAAACACACATCGCATCCTGCCTTATACACACAGGAATGATTATAAATATAAAACGATACCTATTTTTCTGTGAGCAACTGCTGCAAAATTCTCTGACTAAAAGTCACATATTAACTTTGAACAAATCAAACGATCGTGTAAATGACATAAATGTATATGCCATCCCATTCGTCATGCAAGTAATGGTAACAACCCTTGTTCCTATGAATGTGCATCCCTGTCACAACCAAATCCAGCAAGTTCAACCAATCAGTTAGAGTTTCTTCACACATTGGCTAGATTCATGGAGTAATTTGTTTACACCAAATATCAGCATTCCACAACCAAACACCTGTGCAGTGGGAGTTGCTGTCACTTTATAAGTAACAAAGTGTATCTGACCAAAACAAACAAATAAATAAATAAAATCAAGTTTAGTAACTACTAATAAAACAATTAAAAAATGATGGCCACTTATGGACCTAATCCTGAATTGTACCCTACATCTTTCTTTAAAATAAGATAAATTGAAATTAATGAATTAGCTTAATTTAATTTTTAAACACAATTAAAAAATAAGATTATATATATCATCAAAATAATGTCCTCTGGTGGAATAAAATGTGACTGGCAAAAAAGAGATTGAATTAGGCAATACAAAAAACACACACACACACACACATACACACACACACAAAGGGGCAATTTAGAAGAAAACAACTTGACTCTAGCTGTGAGTTTTTCCTAGAGCTGTGATGGTCTAGCAGTGAGTTTTGGCGCTCCGGAATATAATCTGTTGTAAATGGAATAAATATCAATTGAACCCCCACTCAGATCTACTCATACAATGTCCTTCAGGCAAGCCCAATCCTATAGGGCTCTAGCCATACCCATAGCACCTGTGCTCAGACTTAGCTTACTGTGGTGAAACCACACCCCTTATTTGCGTATCCCCCACTGAACTGTGAGCTCCCTGAAGGCAGAGACTCTGCCTAATTCTTCCCTATATCACCAGCACTTGAGATAGTACAAATACGTAGTCAACAATTTAATATGATTCATGAACAAATCAAAGAATTTTCTAGGTCCTGTACCAGCTGCTTTATGTGTATTTTTTCCATGCATCTTTATTTTACTCAGGTTGGTCAGTCTCAGAAATGTACCCAAGTGTCTAGAGCTGTGCTATTTGTTTTCATATGTGACTATTTCTGTGTTCATTTAATTCATTAAAATTAAATGATATTTAAGATGCAGTTCTTCAGTCGCACTAGTCACATATCTAGTGCTTAAAAATGCTGCATGCGGCTCTGGCTATCATATTGGGGATTGCACATATAAAACGTTTCCATCACTGCAAAAAGTTCAACTGGAATGTGCTGTTTAGAGTGTAAGCTCCATGCAGGCAAGAGGTGTGTCTATGTCTCATTTTTCACCGTATCCTCTGTACTAGCCTGGCCCAGAGGAGATGAGGGGGCAAAAGAAAAGGAGGGATGGCACTAATAAATGTAGAAATATTAGCTATTGCATTTATTGGGCTCATCTACTCTGTGTCCCATAGTGTGCTATATTTTATATGTGCATTGTCTCACTTAGTAATCATGACACTACAAGCCTGGTATTAACCTCACCCCAAAGACAAGGAAACTGAGTCTCAGAAACTGGGATACTTCACCTATAGTCACAAAAGTGGTAGGAAAGACTGAGTTTTAAACTTAGTTTCATATGATTTCAAAGCCTTTTCTCTTAGGCCTTTTGCTTTAGTACCTCAACAACTGCTGTGTATGGTGCTGTGAAGAGGAATTACCACTATCTTGGCTTCCCAGGAAATCAAAGAAAAGGGATTTTGAAGGCTTTCCAAAGGAAATAATTGATGTAATTTGCGAATGTGAATGGCATTTCAAGAGTGCAAAATTTTGCTAAGGGCTCAAGAGAACTTGTCCTTGGATATATGCAGTAGGGAAAACAAATTGCCTCTGTAGTATGGCCTGACCAGAGGACCAAAACCTAGGAGAGAAGGCCAGCCACCCACCATCATTATATGTTCTCCTCGGGGAGTCCTGTCACCAACTCCCAGGAGGAACTGGCTTGGCCAGGATCTCACAACTCATTAGTGGTGTAACCTGGCTCTTCACTCCCTGGCCAGTGCCCTTTCCACTGTTCTGCCCTGCCTCCTTGGCCATCTGCTCCAGTGTCCTCACTGTTATCACCACTCTTGTTCCAGTTTTCTTTAGGAAAAAATAATATAGTGCAAAATTTCAAGGGAGTCTTCATCAGCACCGAAAAGACTGAAATCACCACTTTCTTTATTCTATTTTCTGTTTCTATTAAAACCCTTTAAGGCCTAATAAGTAGCCCATTCCATTGACTCCTGTTGAGCTTAGTATCAATGGAGGCAACCCAATTCTCTTAAACTTACTTTGGAACTGTATTGCCATGCCCTTACTCCCACCCCATGCTTGTACAGATGACACCTGTCATCAGTGCAAATACAGAACCTTTGCGTTTTTCCTCATTTCATTGTATTTAATTTAGTCTATCTCAGCAGCTTTCTCAAATATTTCTAGCTGTGATTCTGTCATCCAGCGTATTTACTGTTCCTTTCAGCCAGCTTCCTGCCATTCCTGAATCTGATCAGCATGATCTCTTCAACTAAGTGATTAATAAAAACAATGAACATTACAGGATTATGAGGCATTCCACTATAAGCTCTTGAAAGATAGATGTTGAACAGATTGATGCTGTTCAATAATTAAGCATCATTCTTTTAGAAAATTGATTCAACCTCTTGTACTATCATTCGGCTCATATGTCTCCATCTTTTCCAAAAGATTATCAGAAGAATCTTATCAAATTTCTTGATAAAGTATAGGTGTTCTTTCTCACTGGTATTTCCTTGATCAGCTATCCATTAACCTAATCAAAGAAGCAATTTTATGGTCTGACATGATTTTAATGAATCCACGTGTGTTTCTAGGGATCACAGTTTCAGCCTTAAAAACTCAGTCTACATCCCCATTCCAGCATGTTTCCTGTGACTAACATCAATCCATCTAGTTAAGGAATTTTAATAAATTATTTTCCCATTAAAAAAATACAACTGTATTTGCCATGAAGGTGGTGGTGGTGGTGGTGGTGGTGGTGGTGGTGGTGGTGGTGACTGTAGTGGTGATGGTGATCATAGTGGTGGGGGGGTGATGATGGTGATGGGGTTGGGGGTGATTATGGTAGTGATGGTGTTGATATTGATGATGGTGAGGGGGGTGACGGTGATGGTGGTGATGATAGTGATGTTGATGGTGACGGCGGTGGTAGTTTTGATGGTGGGGAGAATATGATGG
>NW_007007812.1:211635-278304 GCF_000164805.1 Carlito syrichta
TGGTGTGGTGGTGTGGTAGTATAGTAGTGGTGGTGGAGGTGATGATAGTGGTAGTGGTGGGGTAATGATGGGTAGTGATGGTGTTGATGGTAGTAATGGTGGTGGTGGTGATAGTTGGTGGGGGGTGGTGATGGTGGTGGTAGTGAGGTAATGATGAGTAGTGATGGTAGTGGTGGTACTGATGGTGGAGGTGGTGATGATCATGTTGGTAGTGGTGGTGGTGGTGGTGATGATAGTGGTGGTAGGGGTGATGATGGTGGTAGTGGTGGCAGTGAAGGGGAAAGATCATAGTGTTGGTGGTGATAGTGATGGTGGTGATGTTAGTGGTTATGATGGTGGTGGTGGTGGTGGCAGGGATAAAGGAGATGGTAGTTGTGTTGGTGTTGGTGTCAGTGACAGTGGTGATGATGGTAATGGTGGTAGTGGTGACAGTGGTGGTGGTTGTGGTAGTGAGAGTGGTGATGGTGGTGGTAGCAGGAGTGGTGGTGGTCATGGTAGTAATGCTGGGTGACAATAGTGGTGGCAGTGATGATAATGGTGGTGGTTACAGTGATGACGGTGATGGCAGTGTCTTTTTTACTCTATGATTCTAAACAGATTAAGAAGCATGGATGTTCTTAACTGTTCCTTCAACTGTATATTGTCTCAGCACTCTGGGATGTTATGCAGTTAGGAGGAGACATATTAATTTGGGGCAGATCTAGGAGCTTTTAGTGTCACAGAAAATGAGTTCGGGGGAGAAGTCAAGGGAGGATCTGGTTTCAGATCTTCATCTTAAAAGATAAGGAGCCCCCCTATTCCAAAGAGGAAGTATCCCGCCTCAGGTTACACAGCCAGAACAGGAACCAGGGTCTCACCACTCTTGGACCAGTGCCTTTTCCAGGGCATAACTACTTCTTTTCACCTTCTTTTCTGAAGAAGCTTAAGGCTTTATTATTTCCTGCAAAAATATTTATTTCTGCTCTTGGAATTAGCCTCTTAAGTCATTGATGCTTCTGTGAAAATTAAAGATTCTTTCCTGAGATCATGATGTGAAAGGGGAAAGGAAGAGAGAGCTGAAGGGCTCTTATTTTCTAAGATGTAAATGGAACCAAAAGATCTCCAGGGTAGGACAGGGGAACAGAAAAAAGAGGTTCGATTAACAGAAGTATTTTTATGAGAAAGATAACAGTAATAATAACCGTGTTTAAGATGTGCGCCACACTCAAAAGATGACAATGTGTTTACATCCACTGTCTCGCCTGATTCCAGTCACAGACATGTGAGGCAGACAGCATGGATGTCACCAGCCTTATTTCACTACTACTCTTGGTTTTACTAGAACAGAGGCTGTGGGTTCTAGAAAAGTTTACTGTGGCAAGAAAAGAGATGGAAGAGAAAAACTCAATAGCCACACAGCAGCTGACAAAGCCCAGACTTGCCTGCCTGGCAAACTTGTTGGGCCCATCACTCCTTTCTGGGTGGTCTTCATAAGAAGCTTTCTCCTCCCTTAGGGCATAAACAATGTTGTCTACCCAAAAACCGAGTTTTCACTTTCCTGATCTGGTGTGAAAGTTCCAAGTAGCCAGAGGTCAGTGAGGCCACTTTGATCCTTAGATGCTGAAATGCTTGAAATGTTTTGGCCTAAGTGTTTCCATTTCCTGCTGCATCCCTCCACCCCTCTGCTCTGGGAACCATGGTCCACAGCACTTCACCAGCTGCTCAGTGCCCCCGCCTTTCGGTTAAAGTAAATAAGCTCGGGAAAACGTTCTGCATCTCCCAGAGGGCCAGAGCATCCCTTCCAGAATCCTTGAGAGTCACACAGAATGGGTACTCTCATCCATTCCCCCACACTCTCCATTCTAAGGCCTCATCAACAAGGATGTCCCTGATCCCCAGAACCTGACATAAAAATACCCACTGGTAGAAAGAAGTCAGTCTCTTCCCCTTTTTTTCATGTCAGCATGTCCATCCGGCTCTGGCTGATCACAGATTGGTCTTTCACAACTATTAGAAAGCCAGTAGCCATATGGTCTTATAGGTGGGAAAAGTCCTGCTGTTCCCCAAAACCCACACTGTTCCTCATCCCTAAATCATGTAACTCATGGCAAATGTGCTCCTGAGGAGACACAATCATTTAGCCATTATTAAATCAGCAAATATGTTTTGAGTACCCCTCCATGTTGGTTATATGACTAATTTCTGGAGATGGGACCAACTGGGTTTCCAGGAACTGGGTGAAACAGAGTAAGAAACAGATATGAGGTAGCATTACCTTTAAATGAGTTAGAGGAGGATCACCTCCTCAGCCTGGAAAGGTACTGGACCAAGGAAGTCAGTGGCACTCTCTGGAGTAGATGAGCTTGAGCTGAAACGTAAAGGATGTGTAGAAGTGAAGTGAAGGAGTGTGAGTGATGCATTCTGGGTAGAGGGGACAGTGGAAGCAAAGGTTCAGAGGCAGTTCTTTTTGTCTACAGTTTATTGTTGCTAGAGAAAAACAGGAAGTGGTAGAGGTATGACCAGAAATGTGAGCAGGAGCTGGACCACAGAAGGTCTTGTCTGTCTGTCAAGCTAAAGAGTGTGGATTTTTTTCTTACAAATAATGGTAGTGGGGGCACTGACAAATCGTAAGTGGGGACTGATATGGTCAGATTTTAACCTTAGAGCAATTCCTCAGGCTACAGTGTCAGGGGAGAGAAGGTGGAAAGCAAGGCTGCCCATGGGAGGCTTTTGTGGGAGTTTAGGAGATATGAGGACTGAGTCAATGCTAGTACAGGTGAGGGTAAGAGGTCAGAATCAGGAAAGAACTTGCAATTGTGTGGATGTAAGGGTACTGAGGGAGGCAGAGGGACCACAAATGCCTTCAGGCTCCCACCTTGTGTGCCTGGAAGGATGGTAATTTCATTAACCAAGAGAATTGAGAAATGGGAGGAGTGGGGCTAGACATGGAGTTCAGTTCAGGGCATGTTAACTTTGAGGTTTCAGTGAGAGATCCAAATGGAGATGAAATTGGATGGATGAGCTCTGTGGCTGGAAGTCCACATTAGGGAGTTTTCAGTGCAGGTGGCGATTGAAGCCATTAAAACTCACGAGATTACAGGATAGTCCATTTTTACTTATCTTGATAAATGTGTCACCAGATCTGAAAGATTCATGTCAAGGAAATCCATGCCTCTTTAATAAGGAGAGAAAGCTTACATTCTTGAGAGTCTGGGCTTGATCACCATACCGCCCCAGCAGCTATTTACTGACTTGGTTAGACAATGTCCCCTTCTACCAGGTGAATGGTCAAACGTGGAGGGTTTACAGAAACACTGGTATTCCTCTTCTACATTAAAACTTCACAAATTTGTAAACATGGTCCTTCCTAAACTGGTGGTTCTCAACTCTGATTAAATATTAAAACCACCTGGAGAACCTTGAAAACATATTAATTGTGGGTTCCACTCCCTGCGATACTAACTTAATTGGTCTGGGATCAGAGCATGGGCCTGAGCATTTTTTTTTTTCAGATCGTCTAGTGACACTAACTATACCAGTTTTCAAAAGAATTAAGAATCATTGCCAAACAAAAAATTCTTTCAATGATTCCTCAAATTACAGGATTTTTAATTCCTTAGCTTCTCTGGTAAATCTCCTGTGTGTGCATGACAATTTTTCTAAAAAATACTTTAAAGTATCAGAACCTAAACTGTATCTGCATTCCAGCCATGGTCTTTCATGCACATTATCCCTGTCTTTGCTCTCAATGGATATTTCTCCCTCATGCTTACAAGGCTCCTGAAAAACTTTGTCAAATATTCTATACTTGTAGTCACTGTCTACCACATTTCTCTGAGTTACATGATTTATGCACCTGTCAAGAATATGTGAAACTTCTGCTATGACTTCTTCTTAGTGAACCTTGGTTAGTTCCAAGGGATCATTGCTTTCTTTTCTAAGTGCTCACAAGGCACTAGTCAAGCCAGAAATTCTCAAATTTTCATTTGCGTTAGAACTTCTTGGAGATTTTTTGGAATGACACATGGTTTCTAAGGTTCTTCTCCCAGAGATTCTGATCCAGAGGAGTGGGATGGAGGCCCAGAGCCAACATTTTTAACCAGTACTTAGGGTGATGACGATACAGGGATGATAAGAGAACTAAAGCATAACAGTTAACTCCTACACCCTGTAATACTTATTGACATAGCCACATCCATATATAAATATTTGACAATAGTTATTAGAGTACTGATAACCAGAAAATAATGCCAATATAGTCCATATGTCAGAAATTTTGAAAATATTCCCTAACAGTATACACAAGAGTAAACTCAGGGAAAGGCCAACCAATCCATAAGTCATCAGAATGGAAGGAAAAGTTGGCCTGGAGATTAAATGGCAGGGATTCTGAGAAGACTTCACTAGTATCTCCAAAGTTAAAGCATTAGGATCTGCACAGAATGGGAGAAAACATTTGAAAATCATATATCTGATAAGGAATTACAGGAAATATATTCCAGAATATATAGAGAATTCCCAAAACTCAACAGCAAAAAAACAAAAAACCTGATTCAAAAATAAATACTTGAAAGACATTTCTGCAAAGAAGATAATACAAATAGCCAATAAGCACATGAAAAAAAGCTCCACATCATTAACCATCAGGGAAATGTCAATCAAATCCACAGGAAGGTACCATTTCACATTCATTATGATAGCTGTTTTATATATATATATATGATTTATTATAAAGCTATTATATATAGTTTATGTATGTATGTGTATGTATATATATATCTCTCACAGAAAATAACAAGAGTTGGCAAGGATATGGAGAAATTGTACACTGCTTATGGGAATACAAAGTGGTGCAGTCACTATGAAAAACAGTATGGTAGTTACTCAAATAATTCTATTTTTATAGAATTACCTTATGATTCAGTAGTTGCACCTCTGGGTATACACCCAAAAGAATTGAAAGAAGGGGCGCTAAAAGATATTGGTACATTTATATTTATAGCAGTATTATTCCTGAGAACCAAAAGTAGAAGCAACCCAAGTATTTATGATAAATCACTGATAAACAAAAGGTAGCATGTGCATACAATGAATATTATTCGGCCTTAAAAATAAATGAAATTCTGACACATACTACAACATGGACAGACTTTGAAACGTCATGCTAAGTGAAATAATCCAGTTGTAAAGGGATAAATACTGTAAGATTCAACTTATATGAGATACTTATAGTAATCAAATTCATAGAGGTAGAAACTAAAACGGTAGTTGCCAGGGTTTGGTAGAGGGAAAGAATGGGTAGTTATCATTTAATGCTATGTAGACTGTTTAGCAGTATGAAAAGTTCTGTGGATGGGTGGTGATAATGGTTGCACAGAAATGTAAATGTACTTAATGTCACTGAAGTATACACTTAAAATGGTTAAATAATAACTTTTATATTATGTATATTTACCATCATTTTAAAACTAGTTTTAAAAAATGACAAAGGCTGCAGGAATGCCAGGCAGGCAGGTGATGGGACACACATCTCAGTCATATCATCTCAATCAAACACGTCAAGTGCCTCCTCAGACATGCCTTGTACAAGAGTCATGGGACTCACTCTTAGTCAACACACAATAGTTCATGAAAACAATGTCTAGTAGTTCAAAAGAAGGGAGACATTTAAGGGCAGAAAGCTTAAAGTCAGAAAGCTTATGGCCCTATCAAATAGACACCCCCAAAAACAGAGAGAGAGAGAGAGACAGACAGAGAGAGAGAGAGACAGACAGAGAGAGAGAGACAGACAGACAGAGAGAAATGTTTTAAATCTGCAGGTTATTTTTCAGAGACTGTATCAGCGACTATCAAAAGAGAGCAATCTGGGATTGGGAAACTTTGCTTGCTTTAAAATGAAAACTATTTTGCAGAATTAAAATCATGCAATGAAAGCACAAACATTAGAACAGTACAGAAAACTAAAGATGAGTGTAAATGCTCACAATACTGACCAAAACACATAAAAATGAAATAATGAGTGAAAAAATGGAGGCTACAATTGAACACATTAAATATACATATACAAATTTTTTTCAGGAAAAAAGTAAATGGAAGACATTGGAATAAAAAGATAGAGGAATATTTTCCCAGCTTTAGTTCAAAATAGCTCATGTGTATAAATTAAAAGTATATCCTGGTGAAAATTATTAATTTTAAGAAAAAAGTATTGATATGAAAGCAGAAAAGCAATGTTTTGTTTCAAAGAAAAAATAAATATCAGACATTCTGAAACACTAAGTATCAGAACAAAGTTGATATATGACTGTGGAATTTTGGGGTAATATTATTATGAATCAGAATTCTGTATTCAGTAATATGTGAAGAAAAAGGAAAAATATTCTCAGACTAAAAGTATCCAGCAAGTAGATCACTGAAATTCCCCACTAAAAAAATGTATTCATTCAAAATATTCTTGTCAATAGGGAAGTTAATGAACATTAATGGAATGGAATGGAAAAAATGTGATATAAAACCTGCGGGGTGAACAATAAAACCACTCAAGCATAAACTTAATGTTTAAATGTTTTCTAATATGGTCATGAAATAATGCAACAGTCAAAAGTCATTCTTAACAAAGAAGATACATAAGAAACTTAATGATAATGATTTAGTTCTAAAAACTTAGATTGCTCAAGGAAAAATCTGGACATGTTGAACTTCTTATTTTGTACTGTGGGAAACACTAAATATTATTTCGTTGTTGACATAAAGAAATAAAGGTTTAAGTGCATTTTAAAATAAGAAGGTGTGTAGAGGAGTATCACACAAGAAATACCTTGCTTAATTTCAAAGTCAGAATGAAGATTTGGAACATTATAGCCAAGATCTAAATATTTAAAAAGGAAATAGCAAGGAAACAAAAATAGAAAGTATAAAATAAGATGATATCAGTAAGGTCAAACATATTAGTTATCACATTAAGTGTGAATGGCTTAATCATTTCTATTAAAAGACAAAGAGTCATGCATCAGGCAAAAACCAATTCTAAATATATGCTGTTTTAAACAAAATAGAACAGAAAGGGAAAAAATGGAAAACACATAGAAGTATCAGGAAAATGCAAAAAGAAAGATGGGAGGGCAATATCAATATTGCACAAAGTAGAATTTAATATAGAAAACACTAAATGTGGCTAAAAGAGTTAACTCACTAGAAGATTCAGCATAACATTCATGAACATTTTTATTCTGAATAGCAAATATCAAAATATATAAAATAAAACTGGCAAACTCCAATTGCAGAGGGAGACTTTAGCATATGTCTATCAATCTTCAACAGATTGAGTGAAAAAAATAAATTAGTGTATAAAGAATTGTAAGACTATAAGGAACTTGATGGAATGGACATATATGGGTTACAATTTAAAAATGCAAGCTTTAGACTACTGAAATACTCATGAAATATTTAGATATTTTGATCCCATCCCCAAAACTGTACATTCCCAAAACTGTGGAGATTGTTCTGGCAGTAGGAGGCAAATAAAACTGAAATGTAGTAACTCTAGGATAACGTATTATTGAAACTTGATCTAGGTCTGGAACCTGTGCACATCCACTTGCCACTATTGATTTCAGCATTCAATGAGAACAAGACCAAAGACCTATAATCTGGCAAGCACCAAGTCTATATGACTCTTCCTTCTTTAAAAAGAATAAAGAGTAAAACATGTAGGAACTAAAGAGCATGCAAAGCAAGAGAGTAAAGAATAACATATGGAATGAAAATGAGCTACTCCAGCTGGACCTAGAAGAGCATTCCATGAGACTAGAATCCTCATAAGAAGGCAACAAGGCATGGTCTTTACAAATCAGAAGAGAATGAGAAAAAGGCTGAGACAAAAATGAAGCATGATATTCAAAGATATGAATGAAAAATGGCAGGACTGCAAGGAAATTAAAGCACAATAGCAGAATTTAAAATTCATCAGCTGGAATTAATGAGCAGAATCTTCTATCGAAAATCAAACCAAGCATGTCGAGGATGTGATGGTATAAAGGTTAGGCAATTAGTACTGAAGCCAGTTAAAAAAGCGATGTCTAAGTAGTAACTGCAAATCAAGTTTTAAAACTGCATGCAAAAGTAAATATATTCAAAGATCAGGCATGCATTATTACAGAGATTCTTGAACAAATCTGGGTCTAACACCCCAGACAACATTTTTTAAGGCCTGAAAAGGTTGATGTTTAATCTGGATCAATAAGAAAGAATAAGACAGTGAAAATAAAAGGTTCTGAATTCCTTGGTTCAATCATGAGAGTTATTTTATTTTTGATATTAAATTGAGAAAATAATACAGAATTCCAAACAATCCATCTTTCAAACCAAAGGGTCTAAGAAAACAAACTCTATATAGTAAACTAAAGAAAACAAATGAGACAGCAAGGAAGCATTTAAAAAATAATAATAATAAAGAACATGGAAACGATGACACCAAACACCATAGTTATAACAGTTAGCATAAGTGAGCTAACTCTCTTTTATTTTTTGTAGAGATGAGGACTTGCTATGTTGCCCAGGCTGGTCTCGAACTCCTG
This sequence comes from Carlito syrichta, assembly GCF_000164805.1. Lineage (NCBI taxonomy): Eukaryota > Metazoa > Chordata > Mammalia > Primates > Tarsiidae > Carlito > Carlito syrichta. Next base: position 220,191 of record NW_007007812.1, read on the forward strand.
GACTCAGGTGATCCTCTCACCTCAGCTTCCTAAAGTGCTGGGATTTTAGGCATGCCCTGGCCAAAATCACCCATTTTGAATAATGGTCTTTATACTGTATCAAAAACTAAAATTCAATGATATGTTGCTTACCCTAGATACCCTTAAATTTTTGTGCAAAAATTAAATGTAAAATGTTGAGAAAAGTTATAGCAGGGATATGCAACAAAAACTATAGCAGAAGTAACGATATTAATATAGGACAGAATGCTATTCATGACAAATATCATTAAATAATACAATGAGGGTTGTTTGTATAAATGAAGAATTAATTCACAGTGAAGATATAACTGTCATAGAAATACATATGTCAATTAGTATTGCACCCAAACCTGACAGAAACACAATAGTGGTGGAAGATTTCAAAATACCACTCTCAGACTTTCACATGGCAAGTAAACATACAAAACATAATATAAATACTGGGATTGTGTGATATAATGAATGCTACTGAAAAAAATATATACTGTATAATACCCAAAACTCAGAAAGTAAAATTTCTTTGCTGGGATTTGTGGAACATTTGCAAAAAGTAATTATGTATTAGGATACAAATAAAACCTCAGTAAGTTCTTCAAAGAAAAATTGCAAAGATCATAGTTTCTAACCATTATAAATAAATTTTTAAAATAAACAACAATACAGGGGACTGGTAACACATCATGGTCCATTTTTACAATAAATGTTGCGAAGCCATGGAAAATAGTATTGTAGTAGAAGAATGTTTAATAACACTAAATAGTAGTCACCATATACTGCTAAGTGAAAAGGTCAAAAAGAGCTAAAACGAAGTTGAAAATGTTTAAAAAAAAATGTATATATTTACATGGATACAGTCTAGAAAGAATTTACAGCAAAATGATAGTTGAACAGTAAGATTATATATTATTTTTATTTTTAAACCATTTAAAAATATGACTTGGATTATTGGCTAAGATTAGCATCATGCTCACACTGTTGATAGAGTGCAGAATCTATATTCATCCACTTTTTGATAATGAAAATAAGATCATATTTGCTGATTTCTAAAACTTTGGCATTTTGCTGTTGTTTGCCAAAATTCTTCAAAGATCAATGAAATTGGTTCAGTATCCTGCACTGGAAGTTCTCCTGGTCATCTTCGTTCTCAAGCAGCAGACCTAGTCATTCTTTGCTCTAAAAGCAACCAGCCCATTTCTCAAACTTTCCCCAACCTTTTCTGGCCCATAGTGAGTTTTGTTTTTCTTTTGTCATTTAGTATTTTCAGGTCATTTCGAGCTATTTTTTCAGTATATAACTTTCATGTTCTCTTCAAATGGGAATCCATGGGTTAGCCTGCCAGCACTTCAAAAAAAAAATAACTATTTCTTTTCCCTCTTTTTAGGAATAATTTTTTTTTTTTGAGTTGGAGTCTCACTCTGTCGCCCAGACTGGAGTGCAGTGGCCGCTCCCGATCACTGCAGCCTCGACCTGCTGGGCTCCGGCGATCCTTCCATCTCAGCCTTCCGAGTAGCCGGAATTACAGGCGCGCATCACCATGCCCGGCTGATTTTTGATTTATTGTAGAGATGAGGTCTCGCTGCCCAGGCGGGTCTCGAACGCGCGGGCTCAGGTAATCCACTCACCTCAGCCTCCCAAAGGCGCGGGATTACAGGCTGAGCCACCGAGCCCGGCTGAGGAATAATTTTTAAATGCCTCCTCATTTTCAAATATGAACCTTCTATCTGTCTGTATGTCTCCCTCTATTCCAGAATCTCATGTGATCATAACCATCTTTTTTTTTTTAACTTTTTTGAAATATGTCTGCCTAAATCTAGAGTTCTTGATTATTTTTTACAGCCAGGCTTCGCTTCTTTGAAAATCATGACCTCTGAGCTGGAGTGGCTTCTTTCTCCAAAGAAATCCCCTTTGCTTGCTTCACCAAGCAGCGTCTTTTTTTTTATTTTATTTTATTTTTCAAGCAGGGTCTTTCTGTTGGTCATCGTGAGGACCAGAGGAGTTGATTCAGCTAGGTGTCAACAAGGAAGAAGAAGATACTTGTCTGATGCTCTACTTTTAGCCAAAAGAGACTTTCTGCAAATATTTAACCAGCACAAGTCCACTTTGACATGTTCCACTTAGGATCGTGTATTCCCATCATAAACCAATTTTTAGTCCAAAGCCATGCTGCCATATAGATTTATCAGCCCACAAATATAGTGTCTAGTACTCTTTATAATTATATACAGTATGTGGCACCAGGCACCTCCCTCTCATGTTTGTCTTTGTTTTACCAACAGTTTATAGATAGATTTATAGTTTTATTCTAGCTCTTTTGTGTATGTATTTATGATTTTTTTTTTTAGACTGTGCTTTACTATGTTGCTCAGGCTAGTCGCAAACTCCTGGGCCCAATCAACCCTCCCTTCTTAGCCTCCTGAGTAGCTGGGACTACAGGTGTGTACCACCGTGTCCAGCTTTATCCCAGCTCTTTGATCCTCTTCCTCGTCATATGTAAATACGTATGTCCCATGCTTAAGCAATACAAGTCTTTCATGACTAGACATAAACTCACCCTTCCAGCATGGCCCAAAAGTCTACAGCCACTTATTGATATCGTTTGCCTCCTTTTTATCCCAGAATCTCAACTGTCAGCAGAAAGAATGATGACAACACCATCCCTATTCCCAAGTTCTTCACATTCTTGCCCCAAACTAGTGGGAAATTGGGTCAGACTAGATGATAATAAAGGACTTTGAATGCTAGGAAAGGGAATTGAACACAAACTGATAGTTTAGTTCTTTAGCTAGAAAATAATTGAAACTTGTGTTTTTTGTGTTTTTGTGCAGAGCGAACTGAAATGGAGTGAGGCAGTTATGAAGACCAGAGGCAGATACTAGGGCCAGTTAGGAAACCTTTACACAGAAACTGGAGATGCTATTACAAAGAATGACAGGGAGAGAAAAGGGTAGAGTTAAGAAATAATATAAGATGAAACTTGGTGAGTTGGTGTCTGACTTGGTATTGAGATTTTGGAGAGGAGAAGAGACTGAAAGCCAATGTATCAAGCCCAGGGAGTGTGGAGAATGACATCTTCACTGAAAAAAGATGTTTAGTTTTGGAGGTAGAGGTGGGAGGAAGATGAGTTTGAGAGTAGATTATTTATATATTTTAAAGTCACACCTAGTAAATAGTTGGAGGCATAAATAAATGCATGTGATTCCATCAGCAGCAGGGTGTCTTTCTGACTATACTCAACTCAGCATGGGGTTTCACACCCTGATCAAAACTGTCAGTTAGTCAAATAAAATGATTTGTTTTTCTTTTTCTTTAGTGGGGGCTGGTTTCTGTTGGCTATTTTTGCCTAGATCAAAGTGACTCACCCAGGGAGCCTAGTCCCTCCAATTGGGTTGTAATTTATTAAACACATTCAGTCAAATGACTAACTGTGCTAATCCCCCACCCCCTCCAGTGTCCTAATCTAGCCCACACATCTAGCCACTCCTAAACCCTGCAAGCAGATGTTGCCACAAAGTTTGCAGTTTTTTGGGGTTACTCATTAATTGCTTCTAGAGTTGAAGATGAAAACTTACACTGCTCTATCTTTTACAGCTGGTACTGAAAAGTGTCTTCTTTCCTCCCGTCCTCTTCCTTAAGCTGGAGTCTAAGATTTTCACTTTTTAAATGCATGCCTTCTCTCATTTTAACCCCCTTCTCTATTTTATGATGGCACTCAAAGTATTAGCAAATTTTGGCATATTTGCCCGTGTCAGATAAAGAAAATGTGAACACAGTTAACATCCACTGAGCCCTATGTGCCAGGCACTGTGCTAGGAAATCCATATTCACTATCTTTTTTTTTCTTTTTTTGAGTTGGAGTTTCACTCTGTCACCCAGACTGGAGTGCAGTGGCCGTTCCCGGCCACCGCGGCCTCAACCTGCTGGGCTCCGGCGATCCTTCCGCCTCAGCCTTGCGAATAGCCGGAATTACAGGCGTGCGCTACCACGCCCGGTTAATTTTTTGATTTTATTGTAGAGATGAGGTCTCGCCTGCCAGGCGGGTCTCAAACCCGCGGGCTCAGGCAATCCACTCACCTCAGCCTCCCAAAGGCGCAGGATTACAGGCTGAGCCACCGAGCCCGGCTATATTCACTATCTTTAATCCTACCCTAGAAGGTGATGCCACTAGTCCCATTGTCCAGATGAGGAAACTTGCACTCAAAAGATTAAGTAAAAATAAATAGCAGGCTCAAAACCACAAACATAGGAAATGTCAGGGATGAAATGCTGACTCCGGTTTGTTGAACCCTGGGGTTTTACGTTTTTCTGTTTCCTGGCAGATATAGATTTCCGGGTACTGTTGACACATTGTTCTTCACATCAGAAACCAGTGTCTCCAAGGAAAAGTCTTTTATATCTCACAGGCCTCAGTGTCTAGGTCTCTTGCACGCCACCCACTCCCAACTCACACACATACTTGAGTAAACTGGGCTTATTGGTTTGGAAGATTTGGGAGAAATGGAATGGCATATTCCTAATAAGTTTGAACTGAGGAACCCATTAACTATGTTTCTGATTGAAATTGGAAATTACAAAAATAATCTCATTGCATGAAAAAACTCTTATAAATTACACACAGTTTAGGAGTTTTGAAGTTTGTTTTAGCAGTTCCTTTCTACAGTACGGGGATGTGGACAGAGATAGTAGACACAGCTAGTAAATGGAAGCCTTTTCTGCCATTTCTTCTCAGTCAACCATATTAACATCATTGTGTGCCGAGCTCTCCCTTCTCTGACCTCCACAGCCAATAGTATGCACAGCCCAGTACTATAGCTTTTATGGAAGCACTGTGTTATCCCCAACGGATTTACCGTTTACCAAGGGCTGAGATCAATCCTAATTCATCCCTTGTGTCCCCCATTACATGCGCTAAGAGTATTTTACATATACTAAGAGCTTGGTAAATATGTAAACCTTTTGAATATTATTATTTTAACCACGATTTATAGGAAAGGGTGGGATGAATAGAAGATAGAGCAGGATTTCAAGTTGAAAAAGTCCTCTATGATGCACAAAATAATTCTGGTATAGCAAAACTTTAGGTGCAGTTAATTAATTTATTTAACTATGCTGTACTTTCATACACAGTGTGCAAATACTAGAATTCGCATGCAGAAAACTAATACTCAGAAAGCACAAAAAACCACACATCGTTTATACTATAAGCCCACACATATCACACATGTTTATCTGTAGTACACATGCGTATGCTCCATACAATAACTACTTGGATGTCTACCATCAAGTCAGCGTTCTATAAGGTTCAACCTCTGACCAATGTAGGTAAACTTCGAAAAGACTGATTTGGGTCGTGCCAGAAAAAAAAAAAAAAGAAAGAAAGAAGCTGACCAAAATGATGGAAATAATTACTTTCTTTAAAATTTCTAAAAGCTATATATTAATACATGAATGCATTCCCTTTTTAAAAAGAATTAAAGCATCATGGATAATGAAACTTCAACTTCTGTGTATTCCTTGGCAGTAATCATTATTATATTTTTCGTGCATCCTTTCACATCTTTTTTGCAGTTACATAAATACTTTTGTACCATTTTAAATATTGCATGTATTTCTGAGGTTTTTTAAAAATGATATTTCCTTCTACTAGTTGTAACAGTCACCAAAAAACTCCATAAGGTAAATTCCATTCTCATTTTACATGAGGAAACTAGGGCTCAAATAGATAGATTTTTTAAATTTCCCAATATCATAGAACTAGTAAGTTCCACAGCTAAAATAAGCCTTCCTTTCCATGAATAAGATATTTCTTTATATATGCCATTTCCTTTTATGTCCTTCTGTAAATTTTTATAGGTTTCTCCATAAAGCTCTTAAACATTAATTTACTCCAGGGTACATTCTACTTTTCATTAGCATTTTGAAATAGATATTTTCTGTGATGCTATATTTACAAATTGGCTATGGCTAATATAAAGGAAAGTCACTAATTTTTAAATATTGATTTTAAATGCCACTTTGCTGAGGTCCCTTAATAATTTATATTTATTTGATTCTCTTGGTGTTTCTTGGTATACTATCATATCGTTTAAAAACTGTGATAGTTTCATATTTTCTGTTCCAACTTGTATACCTCTCATTTCTTCTTAATTAATTGCGTTGGCTGAGATCTCTAATAGACTTGAATAATATAAATGATAACATGCATCCTTATCTTGTCCTTGATTTAATGGTAATGCTTCTAGTATTTTGCCATTTAAGTATGATGTATGCTTTGGAGTTTCTGTTTCCTTGCTTGCTTGCCAACAAGGACATTACCTATTTTTAAATTGTTAACAATTTGATAGGTGGCAATAGTATCTGCTGTTTCTGTTTCTTGCCAATGAAGCATGATTCAAATGAATAAAGCCAAATGGCATTCTTCAACCTAAAATGATAGCACCAGATACCAGGCGGCAAAAGCAAAGCGTTGACGTCTAACATTTCTGGAAGGAAATGAAATTATTGTTAGAAGGAAATGTAAATATTTCTCCATTCTTCACAATTATCAGATATAGAATTTGAGGTATAGAGCATGAAAGTAACAGTTCAAAGTCACTTAGCTGCTAAATATCAGAACTGGGATTTGACAAGGGCACACAACAACACCCTCTTTGATTTGCTTGGAAAATGAATTTATTCTTCTTTCTTGGTTTTAAAACTCCATCAAGTTGTTGTGTTTCTGAGACTGAGATACATAAGCTCTCTGTGAAATGTTTTTAGTGTTGTGCTTTATTCAAATGACAATGTTTAAAATTATTATAAATATATTTGTATTTTCCTGATGTCTACTTTATGCCATGTACTGCCACGTGATATCAGTGCCCCTATTATCTTTGTGTCACATTGCATAACAGTGGAGATCAGCCTTCAGAGTGAGACCACCTGGGTTTGAATATTGGATTCATCATTTAATAGTTGTATCACCTGTTTTGATTTCTTCATTTTAAAAATGAGTACAATATCTGTATCTGCCTCACAGGTTGTTATGAGGAGTCTACCAGACAATTCATGCAAACTGGTCATAGACATCGCTGAGGTAAAGGGGGCCATCCAGGGACATACTGTCTGGGTTAGCATGAGGTCTTAGCACTTCTACATGCTGTTGTCCACGGTGCTGAATAATTATTTCACAATTGCCCATCAAGACACTGTTGGTTCTGTGGAGTTGGTGGACAAAGAGACACTTAACTACTACTAGAGTCTTCTATAAACTTAATCCTAGACTTCTGGGATAAACCAGAATATTCATCCTCAGGCTGTTTACAATCTAGAGGTGATATTAATAACCTCTGTAGGTCTGAGAACCCTATAGAAGCAGAACAGTTATGGGTTTTGCATTCAGGCAGACTTGGGTTTGAATGATGGCTCGGTTGCCTAATGGAGTCTGGTCTCGGGCACAGTGGTGTAATAACACTGACCTTGAGAGATTATTTAAAGGATTGCATTAATGTGTAACAGGTAGTAGACTCTGAATAAATGATTGCTGTTGTTATGGGAAGTAGGATGGGAAGACAGAAAACAAAAGGAGAATTAGAGAATGGGAAATCAGAGGTTGTTGGAGGAGAGAGGAGGGAGAACACAAGAGGTTCATGAAATGGAAAATGGGGACAGAACGGCTGCTCCAAGTTCCTTCTGGTCCATGGGAACTAACCAAGCTGAGAGTGGTTCCACTCTCTGTTCCAAACTTGAATGTTGTCTCTCTGGTGTGGTTTTGTTATGGTTTCTGTTCAAACACACACACACACACACACACACACACACACACACACACACACAAGCACACACCATGCCATCACTACCGCAATCCCTGGCATTTCTACAGACCTGTCTTTTCCCAGACTTGCCCAAGCTCCATACTAATACTCTAGGCCCAGGACTCTGAGGTGTCTCTTTCCTGACAATTCGGTGTCTGGTGCAGGGATGAGCTGCTGGGATTAATGAAGCTGTCATTTTCTCATCGTCTCTGGATTTTTGTTTTTGTTTGTTGTCCATTCGCTTTATGGTAGGAAATTCTGTCTTGTGCCCTCTCTAGATGATATATTCGGCACAATGTCTTAGGAGGCATATAAAACAAAACCAGATAGGAAAGAAAGGGAAATTCTGCAGGGAATATAAGTCTTAACATGAAAATTTTAGATGCATGGCAGAATGACAAGTTTTCTGGCAGTCATAGGCCCCTGGCTTCCCTGTAATGTTTTCCTGCCTCAGTAAAGTGGAACTGACTTGAGAGCCAGAGTCTGGCTGCTTGAGGTTACTCTAAGGAGAAGGAATAGCTCCAGGTTCTCCTAGTTTCTCCTCTTAGCCTTGTCCCCTACATTTCTGTAAAGCCTTGGTTACAAACACTGGCATGTTGGGACACACTGAATTTCTCTAGATCTGGGGTAGGTTCCAAGAATTTGCTTTTCTAACTTGTTTCCAGACCATACTGCTGCCACTGCATGTGGGAACCACACTTTCAGAACCACTGATACCAAGTTTTACTTGTGATGACTCTCATCAACATTGTCATAGTCCATTTTCTGTTGCTTAAAATAGGATGCCTAAAGCTGAGTAATTTATAAAGGAAAGGTATTTATTTCTTATGGTTATGGAGGTTTAGAAGTCCAGGGTTGAGGGACTGCATCTAGTGAGAGCCTTCTTGCTGATAGGGACTCTGTAGCCCGAGGCCATTTAGAGCATCACCTGGTGGGGAGGGGAACTGAGCATTAGCACAGGTCTCCCTCCCTCTTCTTATGAAGCCACCAGTCCCATTCCCATAATAATCCATTAATCCACAGATGGATTAATCCATTTGCCAGGGCAGAGCCCTCATGACCCAATCGTATCTTAAAGTCACCACCTCTCAATACTGCCACACAAGGGATTAAATTTCTACATAAATTTTGGAAGAGACAAACATTTATTTTTTGTTGCTGTTGTTTGCACCCATATCATTTACTAGCAAATACATTACCATACATTATATACATACTTTTATATAATTACTTTTCAAATCTGTTAAGAGAAAGCAGGAGAAGATATGTATTTATACTGTCTTTTATGATTATATATTTACCTTTACTGTGCTCTGTATTTTTTCATGCAGATTTAGATTATTATCTGGGTCATTTGCTTTTAGTCAAAAGAAATTACATTAATACTTCTGATAAGGTGTGTCTGCAAGAAACCAATGGCTCTCAGTTTGTGATTATCTGGGAATGGGGGACAAGCATTTAAACACAGCAATCATTACACAAGTAATCCTCATAACAACGTTGTGAAGCGTGTACTAATATTTTCATCATTCCCATTTAGGGATGAAGAGTAACTTTTCTAATACCATGCAATTGGATGTGGTAGAGCCAAGATTTAAATTGTGGTCACTAACTACAAAGCCAAATTGTGCTTGATGCTTTGGCAGAAGTGTCTCTGGTCCTGGGTGTGCATCTAGGAGAGACATTCCCCAGGTAGAAATTTCGTGAAGGACATCTCCACTCAAGATCTTTCCCCAAGCCGGGCTCGGTGGCTCAGCCTGTAATCCTGCGCCTTTGGGAGGCTGAGGTGAGTGGATTGCCTGAGCCCGCGGGTTCGAGACCCGCCTGGGCAGCGAGACCTCATCTCTACAATAAATCAAAAAATCAGCCAGGCATGATAGCACATGCCTGTAATTCTGGCTACTCAGAAGGCTGAGGCGGAAGGATCACTGGAGCCCAGCTGGTCGAGGCTGCGGTGGCCAGGAGCGGCCACTGCACTCCAGTCTGGGCAATAGAGTGAGACTCCAAGTCAAAAAAAAAAAAAGATCTTTCCCCACATCAACCCCTCAGTTTCAGAGTCCAAATCAGACCTTCTTGTTGCTATTTATGACCTGGATTCTTTAACATTCCTGCTGTAGGGCCCCTGGTGGCAATGCCGAGTGAAAGTTTTCCCAGGTTTTACAGAGGTTGCCCCAAATTAGAGCAAGGGGTTTTTGGTTTTTAAGTTTCATGTTATGCATCTGCATTTTCTGCATTTTTCGCATTCCATTCCACTCTGTGTTCATGTTTAATACAATATGGATTTCTCCCCTCAGATAATATTGGCTTTCCAGGAGCATGCCAAGGTTTTTCTCTGGTTTCTATATCCCCTTCCACTTTGAGGATCAGGGTGTAGGATCTCTATGTTGGCTTATTAATGGGATCAACGCCTGCACAGGGCTTGGCACTTAGCTACTCACTGCTTACTCATACTGAGATGTCATGGTGGAAGGAAAGACCATAGACTTTGGAATTAAATAAATTTGGGTTCACATATCTACTAGTGGAAGAACTTGGGGGAATCATTCTGAGCCTGTTTCTATTGCTATAAAATGGGAATTAAAAAAACACCTCACGGGGTTTGGTGACTATTACAGATGAAATATGCAAAGCACCACATGTGTTGTAATCTGTAAATGGAGGCTGCTGCTCTTGCTTGGTATTACAATGATTTGTTGAACAGGTGAACAAATAAATGGATGAATGGCCCATCCTCAAACTCTGATGCCCCTAACTATAAACACAGCCAAGACCAACCCCGTATGCCTGTGCACAAGGCAGTTCTCTGAAGTAGCAGTTCTCAACTTCTCCTCAGGGTCTGAAAGTCTTTTGTGGGCACCAGCCTTTGCAGTCCCCTATCTCACATCTGGACAGCTAGATTCAGCTTGACCTATTCGTGACTCTCCCAGAGCAGAGATTCTCATGTTCACTCTGAGGCCACAGTGGGGTACAAAGTATTCCTCAAATGAAAGTCCTTTCTGAATTCTTACGGGGAGCATGCAACTCCAAGATTTTTATTCTTATGTTTGTTGAAGGACTATAAGCTGGTTACCTACTAAATGAGTTATTAGGTATTACTCATATTTGCTATTCATGAACTCAAATTAGCTCATTACTAAGTTCCCTGAGGGCTTTAATTCAGTTATCTGTGAAGCCAGGCTGCTTCTAAGTGCTCAGCAGCAACGGCCCCCGCACTCAAGCAGATGGTTAGGATCCTGTGACCTGGGGGAGGCCACATTGTTGTCACTGCATGTCAGTCCTGCTTTGAGCTAGTTGTGGTTTTCAGCTACTGCTTCTTAATTAGAAATTATAGTGCATTTTACCTCATCATTATCATATTAGTTTGTGAAGGCTATTTGGTTAACCCTACAGCATGCAGTGGTATATATTTGCATCAAAGGTATTTTTAGCGTATAATTTTCCAATTACTAGATTTTAAGACATGAGTGAGTTGCAGTTCAAGCATGAATCATGCATCTCCTGCTTCTAAATAGAGACTTAATCTGTGCCCAAAAGTGCTTATGTAGTTGTTTTGGTTATCTACAACTGCATAACTAACCGCCCCACAGCATAGTAGTTCCACAAACATTTTATTATTCCACATGATTCTGTGCACTGAGAATCCAGACGAGGCTCAGCAGGGATGGGTATCTCTGCTCCACAAGATGTCTTCTGAGGCTGTGAAACTCCAAATGGCTTCTTGTCTCACATGCTGGGCACCATGCTTCAATAGCTGGGTGCTATCTAGAATGGCTGGAGTAGAGTCATATCTGGGGCTTTGGCTTCCATCATCACCTGGGTTGCTCAATTCTCCTCCATGTAATGTTCAGTCTCTCTCCATCCATGTGGTATCTTCATGTGATCTCTCCAGCAAAGTGACTGAACTTCTTTTTTGTATTTTGTATTTTTTTTATTTTTGAGTCAGAGTCTTACTCTGTCACCCAGCCGGGAGTGCAGTGCCATGCTCACAGCCACCGCAGCATCAACCTGCTCGGTTCAGGCAATCCTTCTGTCTCAGCCTTCCAAGTACTTGGAACTACAGGCATGCACCCCCACACCAGGCTAATTTTTTCATTTTTTGTAGAGACGAGGTCTCACCAAGTTGCCCAGGCTGGTCTTGAACCCCTGGGCTCAGGCAGTACTCTCGCCTCTGCCTCCCAAAGTGCTGGGATTATGGGCATAAGCACCACACCCAGCTGACTGGACTTCTTACACGGAAATTCGGTGCTCCCAATACCACAGAAGTGGAAACTCCCAGGCCTTCTCAAGGCTTTTATGCCCAACACTGACACAGTGCCACTTTTAATGCATTCTCTTAGTTAAGGCAAGTCACAGGTACAGCCCAGACATAAGGGGAAGTAACTAAAAAGGGCAGGAATATCAGGTATTCACCAACATGACAGGCTACCACAGAAGTGGCAGTTCATTGATGAGTTCAAGTAACAAATAACTTGCAACATGCTATTAGGCTAAACATGATAAATTTACTTGGTCTTAAGTCTAGGTTATAGCTATATAGCCCTGATAGTTTATACATGTGTAGGTCATTATTTTAATGCTCAAATGTAAGTTTCCTTGCATATTTTATTAGAAATTGAGTGACTAATAATAATGGTATAATAATACTTAACTTGAGAAATTACTTTGAGGATCCATTTATTAAGCGATAGTAAATGATATTATCAACAATTTTACTCCAGCTTGTGTCTTATGCCTCTCCAATTCTTTGTTATCACCCAGTTCCTTTTCTTCTTCTTTTTTTGAATTGAAATCTCACTCTGTCGCCCAGACTGGAGTGCATTGGCATGATCACAATTCACTGAAGCCTCCATCCCTAGGCTCAGGCAATCCTTCCACCTCAGCCTCCCAAGTAACTAGGACTACAGGTACACATCACCACACCCAGTAATTGTTTTTATTTTATAGAGACAAGTTATTGCTATGTTGCCCAGCCTGATTTCTAACTCAATCCTCCTGCCTCAGCCTCTTGTAGTGCTAGGGTTGCAAGCACAACCAGTTCTTTTTCTACAAAGGTGTACAAACAGATATAATAAGATCTTTTACTCTGTGCAAATGATCTCAGTCAGAAAAGATTGAGAACCACTTTTCTAGTGGTCAAGAAATGAACCCTTAGAAATTGTGTAGTGGGCAACTCTCATGGGTTCTGTTCCACTGTGGGAGCTTTTCTGTCCTCTTAATAAATCCTGATTTAAGAAAAAAAAAGGAAATTGTGTAGTAACTAGATTTACCGAGTGGATAGGACACTATTTTGCCCCAAAGGAGTTCAGAGTCTTTCAGGGAAGAGAGTTTGAACATCCATGCAGTGAGGTAAGTACTGTAAAGGAGAAAAGCCCAAAGTTCTATTGGAAAGTTCAGAGGAGTTATGCCCAGCCCAGTCTGCGCAATTAAAGGGAGCTTCTTTAAGTGCAACTTGAACTAAACTGCAAAGACTACATGGAGTTACAGGGTTGAAAAAGAACAGTAGGACTAAAAGCCAGAGATGGGGCAGTTGTCAAGTTGTGACTTGTCACAAGTCTGTGAAGAGAGAGAGATACTTATTTTGGTAGCTTTTAGTCTTCCTTCCCTTCTAAAATATATTCATTATGGGTTTGTTATAAACTCTTAGATGCATAAAAATAAGCTTCCCTAATCTGATGTCATATTCATGAATTAATATTTTTAGGAGAGCAAAGAGCAGATGAAGAGATGTTTGTTCCTGGATAATTGGGTATGGCTGATTCATTCGAATGAATAGAGAGACCTAGGGTGCAATTCAATACTCATTGAATTTGTTGTCTTCCTTCTGACTTGTGATTTCCATGCTGACATCTGTACAGAACAAATAGAGTTTGATCCAGTATATAAAATTGCAGAGCTGGAAAATGTGTTGGAAACTATGATTCCCACCTCCTCATTCTATAGACAAGGAAACTGAGGCCCAGAAAGCTGAAGCAATTGCTCAAAGTGACATAGCTGTAGTGACGTAAAATGCTCTTCTCCTGCCCAAGTCAGACAATATCCAATCTGAGTTTTATTTAGAAAACTCTATTCAATTTTCTTCCTGTCAGAAAAGATCCTCAGGGTGGTAATAAGAAGATTGTTCATACTGCAAAGAGCTCTGAGAGGGGAGTGACTGGGCAGGCTGCTGAAGGAGGTGCCGTGTTCCATGAGCTACAGCAAGCCTGCTGTGTGATAGCTGTCATCCCTATCAAAGAGCGGAAACCAGAGGCGGGCCATTGTGTGGCATACCATCTGAGGAGTCAGTGTTTCAGGTCTCCAGCTTTTCCTTCCACTCTGAAGCCAAGCTCTGAGCTACAACCGAGCAACAAATATAATAACATGAATATTTGTTGAATTCTTACAATATCTACCTCATTACCCTGCCTCAGCAGGGGCATCAGCTTTTTCAGGAAACTTTTCTCTAATCCCCTATGCTTGTTTCAGGCATATTGGAAGGCCCCACAAATCTCTGGGCATATCTGTACCACTATTCTCACCAGTTTGCATGTTAATGAACAGTTTAGGTGTCTATCTCCCACATGGGACTGTCACCTACCACAAAAGAGAAATATGTCGAGTTCTGTAGATCACAGCTAGGAGGATGGGAAAATTTGCTCCAAGTTCAGAAAATCTATAAAAAAGAACCAGACAGATAAGTAGTGGTTTTTTATGAGGAGGAAGTAGTAAGGGGCATTCAGGTAGACTAAAGGCATGGCAGATTTATGTGGGGTATATAACATTCATGGGGGTCCTACTATATGCCAGGCACTTTTCTAGTGCTGGATGTAGACACAAAGTCGATTTGGCTGGAACATGGAGCATGTGGGGAGGGAGAAAATTAGGGTGAGAATGGGGAGTCACCATGGGTTCAGGACCTTCTGGGTCTGGCTAAGGTGACAGTCCTTTATCCGGGAGGCCAAGAGACACCTCTAAAGGTTTTAAGCAGGTACAGGTCTGAGTTAAATTTAATTCTAGATGAGGAAGACTTCTATGAACAAGTATGGAGTGATACATAGGGTATATTACTAAGTGGAAAAACAATGTACAGGCGACAATCTGCAATGTGCTAACTTTTGCGTAAGAAAGAAGGAGAAATAAGATACCCATCTTCTCATTTGTGCAAAAATAAACACAGGAAAGTATAAACTGGAAACTCTAAGGGGTGAGTGGGAATAAAATGAAAAAGAGGATTTGGAAACAGAGTAAAAGGAATGAGGGAAAGCAGTGCTTCTTCAAGTATACCTTTTACCTAGTTCTTACTTTTAGAACCATACTACAAAAGAATCAGTGGAGAAGCACTCTGAAACAAAACACAAACAGAAACAAATGGTAGTGGGAAAGAACTAACCTAAGTAACTTTTGAAAGTAGAGTTCTGAGGATATGTTGTTGGCTAAAAACAAAAGAACAAATCTTGAGCTCTCTTTGGTTTTTTGCAGAGGTATGGATGGGCAATTCTGAAACTACTGTCTATGCATTGAGCAAATAAGTATGTTGTAGATGATGGAAACAAAGTTTATTAGAGAGGAAAGTTTAAAAATATGAAACAAAAGGAAGGTTACAACTGACACTATAGTGTTGGCCTGGAGTTGGAGGTGTGAGTATGAGCTTGGGGCTTTTAACATAGACATACAGAAATGGGATGTGTGTACATACACGTATATTTTCTAGTTCTGTCCCCAATAGGGCCTAAAAGCCATGACACTCCTGCAGCAATGAGCACACTTAGTGTCCAAACCTTGGTTTCCAATACCATTCTCCGTTGAAAGGAATCAGTGTTCCTTGGAGAATAGCTGATTTTAGCACTCAAGCTGAAGAAGAATGAGATGAGCCTGAAACATGTTATAGTGCCAAAAAACAAGGATATACTCAAAGAATGATGAGGATATATATAAAGAATGAGAAACCACCTTGAATGAGCTTCCACTGATCAGATCTGGAACAATTTGAGAATCAAAGTAAAGATAGTGACAGATTATAACCCACTGAATACAATAAGAATCCATGAATATAAATAGGTACTACACTTAAATGTAATATGTTTATTTATATATTTAACCTTTATATTTGTATATTTATTTTTACATTTGTATAGTTTATACTTGTTTGTATTCTATATTTATTTATGCTGTATGTGGTATTTATAGCATATACTGTACATCTACACACACGTGTGTATATATAAGCTGATATAGATAAATAAAGGAGAAGGGAACTCTCTTCCTTACAATGAATTCCCAAGTAATAAATTTCTAATAAATACAGAAGTAATGATGGCATTAGAAAATCACTATCAAAGTAATAATTAATCCAGGCAAGAATCATTATGAATGCTAAAACTAGGGGATTCAAGTTTGATGAGTAATTACAAAATTCCAACAACCTGGAGCCAGATCAGATCAAGTTCAGAAAATTATGGCACAGCACTGGAGACTTTCCACCCTATGACTGTCAGCTGATTGTTGAAGCCATATTGCTAAGTGTTGTATTTGCAACAAGATGATAACAGTAATTATTTATTGAATATCACTAGGTGACAAGCATTGTGCCAGGTGGGCATTTTGTTTTTATAGTTTTTGCATATATTAACTGACTTAAGCCTAAAACCAACTCAATCTGCTTTTAGCATGTTCACTTTTTAGATGAAAAAAACAAAGTAGACGAGATGAAAAAATTTGTCTGGTGTCAAACAGCTAAGGAGAGGCAAAGCTCAGATTCAAATTCCCTGCCTTCTGGCTTTGAGTTCAGTGTTATTCAGTTATGCAGTGTGTCTCTGGGTCCTCTCAGATCTCTGTGTTTCTGAAGGTGTGCAGGATGATCAGGCCATAGAAACATTCTTAAACAAAAGCACCATGTTTACGAAACACCTAGCCTCATCTTTCTCACCTGCTAAATAGAGTCAGCAATACTTAACTTACATCTTGTTATGGGAATAAATTAGATAATGTATGTCAAGCATATAGCACTGTGTAAAATAAGTGTTCATTAAATGATAGCAGCAGCAGTGGTTGTCATATTGAATTCCCTGGTGTAAAGGAAAATGTTTCTAAAGAACACACCTCACTTGTGAACTAAACTAGAGCCAGATCATAAACAACTTTATGTATAATAAAAAGAAGATTATGTTTTATACTATAGGCAATAGAAACCACTGAAGAAATTTATTACTGAGCGAGCTGTGATCTTGTTGGCAATTGAGAAAACAGACGGAGGGAAGGAGAGAAAACCGCAGGGGAGCTCACTAGGAGGCTGATGTCAAAGACTAGGCAAGAGATAATGAAGGTCTGAATTCATGAAAGGGCTAGCGTGATGGAGAGGAGGGAACACACAATGGATAGTCAAACTCCCAGATTGGTGCCTGGGTTTGGCAGGAAAGGAAGGGGGAGGAGCCTCTGGCCTCTGACTTTGGTATTGGCTCCTTTTAGACATGACCAGAATGCAAAGGAGGAGCTGTTGGGGACACACAAGGGAGTCACAGTAGACAATAAGAAATTCAGATCTGTATTATGACTTCTGAATATTCTGATTCAGGTGAAGGAGAGAGCTCAAGCCTGGCACAGCATGTGTGTGGGATCACTGAAGCTGTGGAGGTAGATGAGGTCCCCAGGGAAGGGATGTAGAGTGAAGAGAAGGCTGAGGACTGGTCTTTAGTAACACTAACATTTTTAAATGGCAGAAGAAGAGGCTGAAGGAGACTGAGGAGGAACAACTCAGAAAGACAAGAGAGTTTCAAGGTGAGAGTTTTCTGCCATGGCGAAGGTTTACAGAGAGAGCAAATGAGGTAAGGAAGGACTGAAAGGTGCCTGTCAGATTTGACAACTAGGTCACTGGTGACCTTGACAGCAGCAGGTGCCAATAGCAGAGTCCAGCTGACCAGCTTAAGAGGACAGTTGGACTGAAGGAAAGAAAGTGGAACTTGCCTGCTTCCAGGGATGCTGGCATCTCACTCCCTTTCAGTGCATTCCCACCTACTGTCAGAGAGTTCTCGTTGGGGGAGGTCTTCCTTACATAGCTAGAATCTCTCTCCCTCAGCATCTTCACTCAGTCTATACACTGCCCCAGAGAACTATCCAAAGAAGCCTCTTCATTTGGTCATGTCATCCAGCACTGCTCACACACTCCAGGCTCCCCAGATTTGCCTTGAAGTCGGTCCCCAGGATGGAGCCTGGTTTATTAAACCTGGACTTGTTCTTGGCAACATTGGAGCCATTGTTTTGTTTCAACTGGTTTCAATGAGTGTTTCAACTGGTCTTTATTTCTCCTTCTATGAGGTTGATGGTTTTCCAACTGTTTTTTTAACCTCAACCCAGAATAAGAAATATTATGGTCGCATTATGATCAGCATACATATATATGCATAACTGAAAGAAAAGTCTCAGGACATAATATGTACCGTTACTAAAGTAGATGCACTCTAATATTTTTAACTCCATCTCATTCTATCCCATTCTAGTTCATGTCTTTAAATGCTGGCCCTGACCCATTGCATTAATTTTACAACCACAGAACTAATTGAATGACCCACGGTATGAGAAGCACTAAGGAAAAAATGCTAAGTATTTGTCTGAATCCACTTCCCTTTCCTTCCCTCTTTGAGGCTGTTAGGCCTTCCCTCTAACTTCCCTCTTTTAGCTCTAGAGGACAGAGAACTGCTTCATTCACTAGATGTTAACCAGCCTTGGGAGTATTTGAATTTCCGAAGTGGTTCACCAGAAGGAAGTAAGCAGCTATAATGATGGAATTTAGAAATCAGTGAAGAGAATGGCTCACCTTTCAAATCACACCACCTAGGGTACCATTCCTGTAATTACTTTTGAGGTATAAAACAGCTTAGGGCATTTTCATGCCATGAAGATGCCCTTAGATAGCTCTAATACCACCTCTCATGGGAGACATTTAAAATTCCCAGATCTTACTTTGTGTTCCACCTATTCATACAGGTATACTTGTCACTCAACTCCCACCCAGCCAGACAACTGCCTGGAGTTGTGCTGATCTCTATGCCCTCTTCAGACCTCCTGAGGGGAAAACCATTGTCCCATTGCCTCTGTAGCTCTTTCAGTGAAAAACATTTGGGGATTTAAAAAAAAATTCTAACACTCTCATTTAAAATATATCTTTTCTTCTACTACTTAGGAAGAGGATTTCTGAACTTACCTTGACTACAGACAGGAGGACGTTGCCCGAGAAATAAGAGAGGTCTTTTCTCCTCTGCTGAGAGGTGCCCGCTGCTGCCGTGGACACGTGATTCCTCTCAGAAGACTCCTGAAGGGCTTTATCTACTGCATACCTGCAATGAACCAGGCCCTGGGCCAGGTCTCGATTCCAGTCTGGTGAATTAAACTCCATTCCTGGCCTCAAGTCACTTGCACCCAGCTTAAAGATGAGTGAAGAACAGTGGATCTCTCTCACTCCAGAAGAATTTGGCCAACTCCAGAAATATTCAGAATGTGAGTAAATGCGTCAACAGACCTGGGATGGGATGTCCTCTGGGCTGGAGAGACCATTTCTGGAGAGCAGAGCAGTCTTATTCCAAAGCCACAGAGAATGAGCATGGTCCTAACAGCTTGTATTTCCTTATGAACATAGAATTAAGTGTCTTAACATAAAAACACCATTATCTTTAGGCTCTATAAATAGTAGATGCTCATCAGGGAAATTTGGGAATAACACAGAAAAAAATAGAGTAGGTTAAAAATCACTAGTACACTCTCTGAATATTCTGAGTCACTCCTCTCCTGTATATATTGCTTTTATGGTTGAGCTCACACTGTATATATCTTTTTTTTTTTTTTAGAGTTGCTTGGGAAGTGTGAGGATTTGCTACATAAACAAATTGCATGCAAATGAGATTTGGGCTTCTAGTGAGCCCTCTCTTAACCCTAGTAGTGGACATGGTACCTAATGGGTGGTTGTGTGCCCCTTTTCCCCTCTCACTCCTTCTCTCCCTCCTTTAGCAGTGCCAAGTTTGTTGTTCCAGGCTTTTTGCCCACATGCCCAATGTTTAGGGCCCACTTGTGAATGAAAACATGCAGTATTCAGTTTTTTGTTTCTGTAATAATTCACTTAGATTGATGGTCTCTAGCTGCATCTATGTTGCTGCAAAAGACATTGTTTTGTTCTTCTTTCTGGTTGCTTGTATTCCATCATGTATAAGTATCACATTTTCTTTATCCAGTTCACTTTCGATGGGCATCTGGATTGGTTCCATGTTTTAGCCATTGTAAACAGTGCTCCAATATACATATACATACAGGCATCTCTTTTGATATAGTGATTTATGTTCTTCTGGGTATATTTCCAGAAGTGGGATTGCTGGGTAGTATGGTAGCTCAATTTTTAGTTTTTTGAGAAACCACCACACTGCTTTCCACAAAAGTTGAACTAGCTTACATTCCCACCAACACTGTAGGAGTGTTTCTCTCTGCAGCCTTACCAACCCCTGTTGTTTTGTGATGCTTTTGTGATAGCCATCCTGACTGGTATGAGGTGGTGTCTCATTGTAGTTTTGATTTGGATTTCTCTGATGATTAGTGGAAGCTGAAAGTTTTTCATGTTTGCTGGCTGCTTGTATGTCTTCCTTTGGGAAGTGTCTGTACCTGTCCTTTGTCCATTTTTTAATGGGATTTTTTTTTTCAGTCAATCCATTTTAGTCCCTGATAGATCCTGGATGTTAGGCCTTTGTTAGATGCATAGCTTGCAAATTTATTTTTCCCATGCTGTGGATTGTCTCTCAACTCTCTTGGTGGTTTCTTTTGATGTGCAAAAAATTTTTAGTTTGATAAGTTCCCCTCTGTCAGTTTTAGATTTTGCTGCATTTGCTTTTGTGAACTTGGCCATAAATTCATTGCCTACTCCATTGTCTAAGAGGGTGTTCTCTAAGTTTTCTTCTAAGATTCTAATAGTTTGAGCCTTCATATTTAAGTCCTTTATTTGTTTTGAGTTAATTTTTGCATTTGGTAATAGGTAGGAGTCCAGTTTCATTCTTTTGCACGTGGTTAGCCAGTTTTCCCAACACCATTTGTTAAATATGGTTTCCTTTCCCCAATGTTTGTTTTTGTTGGCTTTGTCGAAGATGAATTAGTTGAAGGTCTGTGTTTTATTTCTGGGTTTAATGTCCTGTTCCATTGATCTATGTGTCTATTTTTGCACTTGTATGATTGTAGCAAAGTTTGAAGTCTGGAAGTTTAATGCCTCTAGTTTTGTTCTTTTTGGGTGAAGATTTCTTTAGCTGTGGGCTCTTTTTTACCTTCATATGAATTTTATATTGTCTTTTCTAGGTCTGTGAAAAATAATGCTGGTAATTGGATAGGGATTATGCTGAATCTGTAGACTGTCCTGGACAGAATGGACATCTTGATGATATTGATTTTTCCAATCCATGAGTATGGGATGTTCTTCCATTTGTTTGTGTCATACTTGATTTCTTTGAGCAGTCTTTTGTAGTTGTCATTGTAAAGGTCTTTCACCTCTTTGGTCAGATGGATATCAAGGTATTTTTATTTTGTGTGTGTGACTAGTTTGAATGGGATTATGTTTTTTATTTGATTCTACCCTGCTTGTTGTTGATGTATAGAAATACAACTTTTTTTTTGCACATTGATTTTGTATCCTAAGACTTTATTCAAGTTGTTTATCAGTGTGAAGAGGTTTTTGACAGACTCTCTAGGGTTTTCTAGGTATGAAATCATATCACCTACAAATAAGGATAATTTGACTTCCTCTTTTCCTACTTGAATACCCCTAATTTTTTTCTTATGCCTAATTGCTCTGATTAAGAATTCCAGTACTATGTTAAATAGGAAGGATGAGAATGGGCATCCTTGTCTTGTAGTTCTTGAGAGAATGCTTCCAGCTTCTGCCCGTTAAGTATGATGTTGACTACAGGTTTGTTCTAGAATGTTCTCTTGATGCTTAGGTATTTGAGGATTTTTATCAAGAAAGGATGTTGGATTTTATTGAATGCTTTTTCTGCATCTAATGAGATAATCGTGTGGTTAATTTTACACCCATTTATGTGAGGATTATGTTTATTGTTTTGTGTATCTTGAACCAGACTTGCATCCCAGGAATGAAGCTCACCTGATCATGTTGGATAATTCTTGAAATGTGCTGTTGGAATGCAATTTGCTAGAATCTTGTTGACAATTTTTACATCTATGTTCATCAGGGAAATTGGCCTGTAATTTTCTTTTTTTGCTAGGTCTTTGACATTTTAGGATATCAAGCTGATATTGGTTTCATAGAATGAGCTAGGGAGAATTCCTTTCTTCTTGACTGTTTGGAATACTTTCAATAAAATTGGTATCAACTCGTATTTGTACATCCTGAAGAATTTCGCTGAGAAACCATCTGACCCAAAGCTTTTTTTGGTGGGGAGATTTCTTATTACTGAGTCAATTTCTTAGATTGTTATTGGTCTGTTAGGGTCTAATTTCTTCCTGTTTCAATCCTGGTAGGTTATGTGATGCCAGAAATGCCTCCAGATTTACTAGTTTACTTGAATACAAATGTTTGTAGCAATCTCTGGTAATCTGTTATATTTCTTCACAGTCAATTGTAACATCACCATTTTTAGTTTTAATTGTGTTTATTTGAATTCTCTCTCGCTCTCTCTCTCTCTCTCATCTCCCTCTCTTTTAAAATCTGGTCAGGAGTCTGTCAATCTTATTTATTCTTTCAAAGAACCAGATGTTTGTGTTTGTCTCATTAATCATGTGTTTGATTTTTTTCATGTCTACTTCATTCAGCTGTGACTTTTCCATTTTTCTACAAATTCTGGGATTGGATTGTGTAGTCTTTCCAGCTCCCTTAGATGCAATGTTAGACTGTTTGCTTGAGATCCCTCTATTTTCTTGATTATATGCATGCCATGCTATAAACTTGTTTCTCAGTATCACTTTCATGGTACCCCAGAGGTTTTGGTGTGGTGTGTCTGTTTTCATCATAAAGCCTGCATTTTCTACCTAATATATAATAAGTAATTTCTCAGGCCATCAAAATTATCTTATAACATAGTTTTGAAGGACTGCAGACTACATGGTTACAACGTTACTTAATCATTTACTTTAATATGTTTTTGGATTTGGACTCAAAGCCCTCTTTCAGTAAGATATTTAATTCTAATATGTATTACATTCTTGACTTTGTTCTGGAAAGGCTTGACCTTTTACTTGGGGCTCTTGACTTTCTAATAGTTGTGCCCAGGAACCATTTCAGTGCATCAAGACATGGTGTTGTCAAAGTCCATATTCATACGTAGACACATAGTTGTATCCCCTCAGGCCACTCTTAATCCAGACTGGTGACAGGAATCTGCTTGAGCTGTGGCAGAGCACCATCTGACCACTGCACTCTGCCCACAGAGAGTGGCTATCGCTTACTGTTCATGTTCATGGCACTGACTTTCTTTTTTTTTTTTTGAGTTGGAGTCTCATTCCATCACCCAGGGTGGAGTGGAGTGGCACACTCACGGACATCCCACCATCGACTTGCTGGACTCAGGCGATCCTTCTGCCTCAGGTTTCCAAGTAGTCAGAACTATAAGCATGCACTACCACACCTGGCTAATTTTTTTTTTAATTGTAGAGAAGAGGTCTCACCATGTTGCCCAGGCAATCCACTCACTTAGGCCTCCCAAAGTGCTGGGATTTCAGACTTGAGCCACTGCGCCCAGCCAAAGCACTGACTTTCTACAGAGCTCTTTGTCTTGCAGAGCTCCCAGACATACGGCTTGGCCTACACTCTTGTTCTGTCACCTTTTCCTTCAGGTTAACTGTGCTAGTGCTTCTGTAAATCACTAGGCCTGTAGCAGTTGACCTGCCCTACAGCACTTGCACAGATGTCCCTCCAGGTACCCTTGTCTGGACATCAGGGGATACAGCTCACATGCCTGCTCTGCCTCTTGCTCTCTGTGAGGTGACAGCCCTTAATTCCCTTGAACCTCAACGTCCTCTTCCAGGCCTAACACAATGTGACTGCAAATACTCCCCCCAGATCAACAGGGAGGCTCCCTAGACTTACTAGTCAATCTCCTTCCTGGTACTCTAGAGCCCATGGTTTTTTGTCTGACCTCAATGGATTTAGAGAAATTCTAATATATTGACAAGGAGCAAAGAGTCACTCTCCAGGGTAAATTCAATTTCATTTAGCCTGCTTTGTAGGTCAGCAAAGTACCAGGCCCTGTCAGAGATGAAAAACAAGCACAGATAAGAGGCCTATCCTTGAGAAATCAGAATCTTGTTAGGGAGTCAAAAGTATGCGCATCATACAAGTAGAGACAGCTTTAAGGCAGCAGGCAAATGGCTCTGGTAGAGCAGGCTAAACTAAACTAAGCATGGAAATGAAAAGGGATTGAAAACCAAGGGAAATTGGTATGGGCGGGTCAATTACTTTGCCAGCTGCTAGCAAAGTAACACAACATGAGTGGAACGAACAGCAAATGTATTGTCTCAAAGTTCTGGGATCTAGAAGTCCAAAGTCAAAAAGTCAACAGGATCAATACCATCTAAGAGCTGTGAGAAGAGGATCTGTTCCAGGACTGTCTTCTTGGCTTGTGGATGGTCATGTTCTCCCTGTGTCTCTCATGGCATTCTCCCTGTTTGCATGTTTCTGTGTCCAAATTTCCCCTTTATCTGAGGACATAGTCTTATAGGATTGGATCTACCCTCCTCCAGTACAACTTCAACTCAACTAATTGCATCTGCAACAACCCAAATAAGGGGACTCCTGAGTTATGGGGTTAGTACTTCAACATATGAATTTGGATAGGAGTGAGCACAATTGAATCATAACAGAGGATGTAGCTGGGTGAACTCTATGGAGAAAAGAGGTTTAATATGGGCAGTAGATGGGAGGGGGAAGTAGTGGAAGTAAAGGGAGAGATTATGTAAGTAGTAAGAAGAAATTCTGGGCTAGATAGTGAGAAGAAGCAGAGAAGGGGAAGGAGGTTCTAAGAAGGAATGGGGCTAGCAAGGGCCTTGAGCCCTGCATGCATTTTGTCCTTTGGATGAAATCCAGCCAGAGCTGAGAAACAAGGCTAGGATGGTGAGTGTGGCAATGAACAAATGCCAATTTTTAGAAAACTGTGGTGAAAGAATCATCAAAATTTATGAAACAAGGCAGGAGGATTGCTTGATCCTAGGAATTCGTGACCAGCTTAGGCAACATAAGACCCCACCTTTACCAAAAATAAAAAATTAGCCAGGTGTGATGGTGTTCACCTGTAGTTCCAGCTACCCGTAAGGCTGAGTGAGGAAAGAGGATCACCTGAGCCCAGGAGGTCAAGGCTGCAGTGACCTGTGATCATGCCACTGCCCTCCAACCTGGGTGACAGAGTGAGACCCTGACTCAAAGAAATAAAGTATAGAACATAAGGAAACCAACAAAAATACTTTACAGACTTAATGTGTAGAAAATGGCAACATTGGCCAGGTGTGGTGTCTCACGCCTATAATCCCAGCGTTTTGGGATGCCGAGGCAGGAGGATTGCTGGAGCTCAGGAGTTTGAGACCAGCCTGTGCAACATAGTGAGACCTTGTCTATACCAAAAATTTTAAAAATTAGCTGGGTGTGATAGCATACACCTGTAGTCCCAGCTACTCAGGAGGCTGAGGCAAAAGGATTGCCTGAGTTCGGGAGGTAGAGGCTGTGGTGAACCATGATCATGCCACTGCGCTTCAACCTGGGAGACAGAGTGAGGCCTTGAGAAAGAAAGGAAGGAAAGAAGGACGGGAGGGAGGGAGGAAAGGGAAGGGAGGGAAGGGAAGGGAGGGAAGGGAAGGGAAAGGAAGGAAGGAAGAAAGAAGATGGCAACATCAGGATGTGGGGCTGGTAGGGATAGTTTGGGAATGTTGATATTGAGATGATGACGACACATCCACTATGCATTCCCAGGCTTCAGGGATCCAGCCATAAATGAAACATAGTTTCTGTCCTCAAAGGGCTCACCACTTTATTCTGGGAGGCAGACAGGACATAAACAAGGATGTTGCAGTATAGCAGGTGCTCAAAAGTGGGCAGCATCAAGGAGGCTACCCAGTCTGGCCTGGTGAGAAGCTTGCTGATGCAGGGATTGTTTCCAGACTCCAGGAACACTAGCAGGAGGAGGGGGAAGGGCCTTCCAGGCAGAGAAAGTGGTCTGGACAGGAGCAGGGAGGTGAAGAGGACATTATGTAGCTTCTGAGAACTGTAAGCAGCTGACAGGCTGGGTAACTAAAGCACATGCTGGTGGTGGCATTGGGGAAGTTGAGGGAAGAACCAGAAGGTAAGCAGGACCCTGTCGTGGAGTATCCTGCTTTCTAAGTGACATGTCCTGTGGGCTCCAGGAAGGTAATGATGGGATGTAGGTGGGAATGAGGGGTCAGGCTACAGCTCTGACTTGGGAATCTTGTGTGAAGACAGCAAGGAGAGAAAATAAAAGAATGAGGCACTTCGGAGAGCAAGAATGTTAGGAGAGAAAAGGAAAGGATGGAGAAAGGGGGCTTAGGGCATGCTTCCCCCAGGAGTCAGGGACAAAAGAAGACACAGAGAGAAGAACCAGAAAGGTAACTGGGCAAAAAGGAGTACAGGAAGGAGGGAGCTAAGGGAAGGGTTCCCAGTGTTGCAAAGCAGTTGAGCAGACAGAGGGATGAAAAGAAACCAGAGTATTTAGTAGGAAAGGGTCCTTTGGGGTTTGGACTTTTTCTTCATCCTTGTCCTTCTTTGGCCATTCCTCATGTGGTCAGTGTTCCAAGACTGGATGAAGTGCTCTGCTACTGCTGTTCTGACAGGAGGGGGAAAAAAGATAAAATTCTTAGAAAATGATTAATCCTCAGAGGAAACCCTGAAAAAGTCACTTCCACCAATTTTAACTGCATTCTGGTGTTCAGTCGAATTTCATTGCCATAGCAACCACTCTTTCATAGCCACATAAACAGGAGTTTTACGAAATAATGAATTACGCAGCCTGAGAATTGAGAACTTTCTCCAATGAGGTTATCAGGTAGGAGAGGGTCTTGGTGTTTTCCATTTATATAGCATAAAGTTTGTACCTTTTCTGGTGGCCTTCTATGGGCTAAGGGAGGGGGTGAGGAGGTATCTTAAAACTGCTCTTGAAGACATATGTGAAGGGAGACCCAAAAAAAACCCTGGAATTTATTTATTAAAAATTGTGTATTTATTCTTGCATGTTTAAACTTCAGTCACTTTCAAAGTACTCTCCGTTTGATGCAATACACCTATTTAGACACTTTTTCCTCTGCTCAAAACAGTTTTTTAACTCATCAGTTTTTTAACTCTGCTCAAAACAGTTTTTTTAGTGCTTCTGCCGTTTTCTGTTCACCTCTTCCATGTCAGCAAAATGTTTCCTTTTGAGGACTTTTGTCATCTGGGGAAACAAAAAAAAAATGTAGCTTGGGCAAGATCAGGAGAATAGGGAAGGTAGGACAAGGGAGTCATGCAGTTTTTGGTCAAAAACTACTGAACACTCAGTGCAGCATGGGCAGGTGAGTTGTCATGGAGGAAGAATCAGTCACCTGGTTGCCACAACTCTGGATATTTCTTCTGTAACACAACCTCTCACAACAATGCTAGCTGGTAAACCAATACTGATGAATTCCTAGAACACTTACCTACCAGGAGAAGCCTGTACTACAAGGGACCCACCCTTCAAAAGGTAATTCCAGTTTTTTGGGGGGGTTCCCCTTCATATATTTATTTTATATAATTACATACATACACATATACACAGACATACATACATATACAGTCGACTGTAGGCTTAATGTGAATCTACAGTGTAAAGAGTTTGTCAAAAAAGCTAATGTGATCTTAATACGTTTTTATTATAAAATAAAAAGTAAAAATTTTGAAAAACAAAAAGATGAAATTTAAAGCTACTCATGATCCTATTTCTCAGTGATCACTAGTATTAGCATGTTTGTGTATAAAGGCAAGTATAAATATAAATATCAAAATATACAAACATACCTACTACATACACATAGATACACACATGCACATTGAAAACAAACTTGGGAATACACATGCTGTGTTGTTTTGCATGCTGTTTTATTTCCCCTAGCAATATGTTTCAGTTACCTATTGCTGCATTAAAACAACTTCAAAATGTATGGATTGAAACTACCATTTCTGCTCCACAAATGAGAAGCCTCAAATGAGTGCGGACTGAACCACCCAACATGGCTTATTCTCTCACATGATGCTACTTCAGTGTCCCTCCATGGGCCCTGTAGCACTTTCTCATCTTCCAGAGGCTCTCCATGTGGCCTTTCTTTTTAACAGGGTAGCCCGGATATCTAACATGGTGGCTCATGGTTCCAAGAGCACAAATGCAGCAGCTGTCAGGCTTTTTTTAACACCTAGGCTCATATGTTCTAGAACCGAACTCCCTCATATTCCATGAGTCAAAGCAGTCACAGGCCTGGCTCACGTTCAGTGGGATGGAGGTAAGGACTCCACATCCGGGAGGCAAAGCTCCCAAAGGGAGGGAAAGAATGGATGGCAACCATCTTTAGAGATGGCTAAGGTACAATATTGACCATGAGGCATTCCCATATCATTCAAGACTCTTCAGAAGCATGGCTTTTCGTCGCTGGAGAGTTTCTTTCTCATACACGTGTGCTATTTCATTTACCCAAGCCAGTGCTTACAATCTTGTGCTATATTAATAGGCTCAAAGTGTCTATAAAAGCAACTGCTTTCCGCATTCTATTCCGCCCTAACTAAACCTCTCTAGAGAACTGAATTTATTTCTGGGCACCACAGTTTACAATGGACATGGACAACCTGGAACTTGTTTAAGAAATGCTCCTGGTATGGTGGGGGACCTCACAGCCTGATTATGGAGACATTAAGATATTGTACATATTTGCTGGAGAAGGGAAGGGAAAGGTGAGCGAGTGTTTGCTGTATTAAAACAGCTTAGTGCTATTGTGGAGAAGAAGTGTTAAATTAATTTTAAATGGTTTCAAAGGTAGCCCTAGGACTAATGGGAGGAGCTTATAGAAAATCTTTAACTTAAAGTATGGTATGCATTAATTCCTAATGCTCAAACTGATCCAAGATGGAACAGAATTGACTTAAAAGTGACTGCGTTTCCTTTTCCTGTAACTGTCTGGGCAGAGAGTTAGCTGAGATTATTATAGGGAAGATAAGATTATTATTATAGGGAAGATAAGACCATTAGTTGTCTGGTTGATTAAATGACCTTTGTTTGCATTTCTATATTTAAACAGATTTCTATTCTACCCTAGAAGGTGAATGTATGTGGGAATACCCCCTACTGATCTTCCTCCTAAGAATCCTGGTAATTACTTGGAGTGAGGGGGAAGGCAAGTTTTTTTCCCCCAGTTTTTTGTTAATTTCTTAAAAGTTCCATTATTTATCAAGGACAGAAACTATTAGTTTATTCAAAAAGGAGAAAAAGGAAAATAACTGATGAAATATCAGTGTTGACCCAGTAGTTGTTCAGCATCATGCTGTTTAGTGTCCATGTCCTTGTGGGGTTTGGGGAAATGTTGTTGGTGTTGATATTCATTTTTATTCCACTGTGGTCTGAGAATGTGCATGGCAAGATTTCAGCCTTATAGAATTTGTTTATGCTTGATTTATGGACAAGGATGTGATCAATCTTAGAGTATGTTCCATGTGGTGATGAGTAGAATGTATATTCTGTGGTTGTTGTGTGGTATAGTCTGTAGGTATCTATTAAGTCCACTTGGTCGAGCGTCAAGTTTAGGTTCTGGATCTCCTTGTTGATTTTTTGCCTCGATGATCTATCTAGGACTGTCAGTGGGGTATTCAAGTCCCCTGCTATAATAGTGTTAGAGTCAATATCTTTTTTTACTTTATTTAGTAGTTGCTTTACAAATGCTGGTGCTACTATATTGGGTGCATGTATGTTTAGGATGGATATTTCTTGTTGATGGATTGAACCTTTTATCATTATGTAGTGTCTTCTGTGTCTTTTTAAATTTTGATAGCTTATAGGGTGTTTTGTCTGATATTAAGATCGCAACTGCCAGGCTCAGTGGCTCAGCCTGTAATCTGTGCTTTGGGAGGCTGAGGTGAGTGGATTGCCTGAGCCTGCCAGTTCGAGACCCACCTGGGCAACTGGGTGAGACCTCATCTCTACAATAAATCAAAAATCAGCTGGGTGTGGTAGCACGCGCCTGTAGTTCCAGCTACTTGGAAGACTGAGGCGGAAGGATCACTGGAGCCCAGCAGGTTGAGGCTGCGGTGGCCGGGAGCGGCCACCGCACTCCAGTCTGGGCAACAGAGTGAGACTCCAACTCAAAAAAAAAAAAAGATCGCAACTCCTGCCTTCTTTTGTGATCCATTTGCCTGGAAACTCGTTTTCCATCCTATAACTTCGAGTCTGTGTGCGTCCCTTGTGGTGAGATGAGTCTCCTGGATGCAGCAAATAATTGGGTCATGGTTTCTTATTAAGTTGGCCATTCTTTGTCTTTTCAGTGGTGCATTTAGTCCATTCACATTCAGACTGATTATTGAAATATGATTGTTTCTCCCTGTCATGAGGTTCTTATAAAGTTTTTTCAATGGAATATTATGCATCCATAAAGAAAGACAAATATATGGACTTCGCAGCAAGTTGGATGGATTTGGAGTCGATCATACTCAGTGATCTATCACAGAAACAAAGAATAGAGTATCATATGTTCTCACTCATAAGCGGAACTTGAACAATTATAATTCTATAAGAAAGGGATTGGCAGTAGTGGGAAACTGTCAGGGGAGGGGGTTGGAATTGGCAGTTGAGAGAAACTCCTAGGGGAGGGAGGGGCCTACCTCATCAACAAGGAAGGGTACCTGCATAATCAATGTTTGTATACCTGTCTCTGAATTGTACCCCACATCTTTGTAATAAAAAAATTAAAAATTAAAAATTAAATTATTTTAAAAATAAATATCAATTTGACTTTTAATTTTCTAAGAAACGAAACCAAACGTTTTCTACCTCCATCAGTGGTTGCTTAGACTGTGTAGAACTTTTAAAGCTGAAGAAGACCTTCAATCATCATCGATTCCAACCACCACCCATTTTACAAATGAGAACACTATGTCCAGAAGAGCTCGGTGACTTGCCCAAGGTCATACAGAACTTCACCAAAGTCTCTCAATTTCAATGAAAATTCAGTTTGTTTCAGCCATACATTCGGTAAATATACAAGTGTGTATGTGTACATATGGACGCACATGTGTATGTCAATTAAATTGTGCTATTAGGAAATATATTTCATTACAACCAGACCACTGCAAAGTTTCTGGCTTTAAAATGTAGGTTCAGTTCAAAATTCAAAACTGTCAGAGAAAATGTTTAGGGCTGATTTGTAGAACACATAGTCAGAATCTATGGATAGAAAAAAAACTTCTGTAAAGCAATGGTTCTTGAAGTTTAATATTCACATGAATCTTCTGGAGAGCTTTTAAAAATACCGATTCTGAATCAGTTGGTCTGGGGTAATGTTGAGACTCTATGTTTCAGACAAGCTCCCAAATACTGATGCTGCTTGTCCAGGGAAAACACTTTTGTAAGACAGCACAAGTTATCTGATCCATCCCTTTGTTTTAACTTGAAATATTACAAATAAGTCCATATTTGGAGGAAAAGTGTGAAATTTTGATACAAATTTACTTACACAAATAAGCCATACCAGTCATTCAGATTTGTGATAACTTTCTTTAAGATTCCTTTAGTATCCTAAAAAAGATTTTCTTATATCAGCCCAATGCCCTCTGTTTCAGTGTAAAGTCTTTTCCTCTTCTTTCATAGGTAATGTTGTGGCAGAGCCATCACTCCCACAGGTCAGTGGTCCTCAGTTGCATGTTCGAATCACATGGAAGGTTTTGAACACTTTCAGTGCCCTACTCACATCTCTTGGACCATTTAATCACAATCTCACAATCTGTAGGCATGGGACTCAGGCGTCAGTATTTTTTTAAAGCTTCCTAGGTGATTCCAATATGCAGCCAAGGTTGAGAACCACTGGTGTTTTTCCCCATGCCTTGGAAATACAGGGTTCATGAGACAAGCATATGGATGCAGATTGGGCCAATCCCTTCTCTAGCCCTCTTTATTAAAAATAAAAAACAAAAACTTTATTAAGCCAGATGTGGTGGCTCATGCCTGGAATCCCAACACTTTGGGAGGCTGAGACAGGAGGATTGCTTAAGTTCAAAAGTTCAAGATCAACCTGGGCAACATAACAAGACCTTGTCTCTTCAAAAAAAAAAAAAAATAGCTGGATGTGGTGATATGTGCCTGTAGTCCCAGCTACTCAGAAGACTGAAGAAGAAGGATCACCTGGGCCCAGGAGTGACCGCAGTGAGCCGTGATCATGCCAGTGCACTCCAGCCTAGGTAACAGAGAGAGACCTCAGCTCAAAATAAAAAAAGAAGAAGAAGAAGAAGAAAAGAAAAAAGTAAGATGAAGAATCTCAAGCCTTGGCTTAGAACTACTAAATCTGCATTTTTGCCAGATCCTTCGTGTGATTCATATGCACATTACAGTTTACAAAGCTTCTAGAGAACTTTGGGAATGGATTGTCATCATGCGCCTTAGAATTTCACTGTCATATGTGGGCTTTCAGATTTGTGTTTAAAAGTATTGATTTATAGTTATGGCAAAGTTTAACAGTTAATGGTCTAGTGTTCAAATACTCAGTGTTCTTAACTAGAAGGCAGACTATAAGCTTTGGGGTCTTGTTCAGGCAGCACAACAAGTATTCTGCAACAAACACTTAAGTCTCTGATTTGTCTGCTTGTTCAGATAGAGGGCATTTGTGTCCCACACCAACATGACAACAAATGTGTCTGTGAGCAGGGCCAAATTTTTTCCTTTAAAAGACTTTGAATGTGCTCAAACACTAAGAACAAATGTTTGGATTAAGTTCCAGAGTCTTGCCACAGAAAACACAGAGACAATTTTGACTGAAAACTTCCTAGGATAGTTGTTATCACTAACAACCTTGGTCACAGAGGAGAGCCTTCTAAACACATCATTCAGGGTAGAACTGCACCCTAGTTCCACCGTCTGGGTTAATGAGAAACATATCACCCCTATCTTGAGATTTAGGTTGTTTCCCTTGTTTGTTTGTATTTTAAAGATGTGGAGTACAATTCAGAGTTAGGTACACAAATTGTCATTGTACAGGTACAGTTTGAGCCTCACTTTGGTTCCCATGTCACCTGGTTTGAGACCCGGTACCCTCACTGATGAAGTGTGCACCCCACCCCCACCCTGCTCCCTCCCTGGCAATGCTTTACCTTGTAAAGTAGCTAAATAAGTTGACCTGCTAGGTAGAGTTCTCTGGTGTTATCCACTTAAACAATGGAGAATGTCTGCAAGGAACAGCAATTTTAGATTTAGTAAGCTTATAATTTTTTTTTCCTCGGACCGCTCCTTAGGACAGTCTTCACTTACAACAATAAAATCACATCAAACAGCAGCATCCTCAACTTCAAATGTACATTTGAATCTCCAGGAAGCTTTAAAATATATTGTTTCCTGGGTTCCTCAAGAGATGCTGACTTAATTCATCAGGGATGAATCCTGAGTTTCAATGTGTGTAGGATGCCCAGGTGATTCCAAAATGCAGATAGGTTTGAGAGCCACTGTCACAGAGGAAGGGTCATATCTTCTGACTTACTAATGTTCGAGTATCCAATAAACCAACTAGCTGTGTCATATTATTTAGATATGTTAAAAATGAGTGACTCACTTACTAACTGTGTGCTCCTGAAAGAATCACTTAACTTCCATAAACCTCCTCTTCTCTAACATTGGGATAATTATTATGCTAGAGGGTAGCTGTGGACATTTTAAAATATGTATAATGTAGCTGGGCTCAGTGGCTCAGCCTGTAATCCCGTGCTTTGGGAGGTTGAGGTGAGTGGATTGCCTGAGCCCGCGGATTCGAGACCCACCTGGGCAACTTGGCAAGAACTCATCTCTACAATAAATCAAAAAAATTAGCCGGGTGTGGTAGCACACGCCTGTAGTTCCAGCTACTTGGAAGGCTGAGGCGGAAGATCGCCAGAGCCCAGCAGGTCGAGGCTGCAGCGGCCACTGCACTCCAGTCTGGGTGACAGAGTGAGACTCCAACTCAAAAAATATATATATGTATAATGTGATTGGGTCAGTGCCGAGCAGATAATAAATACTCAACAAAATGGGATTTGTTACAAAGATCTGTGGACATGGCCCTATTTTGTACACTTAGAAATGGAACCTGGTGTCCTCTGAGTCTGGTTGTGATATTAGAATAAAGGCTTTGACAAAGACCTTTGCTACAGAGGATACATTATTGGACTCACAGAAGGCACCTAAAGTAAGATCATAGAATGCTCTAACAAGTCCCTCATTTTTCTTATCTGTCTTAAGATGTAACAGAATGGAGCAGTGATCTTCAAAGTGGATTAGTCGTGCCTAATACCCACTTACTCTTCATGGAAAAAGATACCCAGCCCAGAAATCTGTTAAGAAGAAAGCTTTCATAAAGTGTCTAAGGATTTCCAAGAAGAAAGCAATGTGTCCCAAATTTGAGATTTAGGTTGTTTCCCTTATTTGTTTGTTTGTTTGTTTGTTTATATTCTAAAGATGTGGGGTACAATTCAGGGTTAGATATACAAATGGTCATTGTCCAGGTAAAGTTTGGGCTTCACTTTGGTCTCCACGTCTTAATGAAGTGTGAGCTCCACCCCCACACCACTTCCTCCCCTGACAATTTCCCACTACTGCTAATCCCCTTTTTATAGTATTATGATAAGTGTCCAGGGTCCACTTGTGAGTGAGAACATGTGGTGCTCAGTTCTTTGTTTCTGTGATAGATCACTGAGTATTGCAGACTCTAAAACCATCCAAGTTGCTGTGAAGTTCATAATTTTGTCCCTTTTTATGGCTTTGCAATATTCCATCTTGTATATGTATCACATTTTTTAATCAAGTCTACTTTTGATGGGCAGCATGGTTGGTTACATGTTTTTGCTATTGTGGATAATGCTTCACTAAATATGCGTGCGCAGGTATCTTTTTGGTAGAATGATTTGAGTTCCACCTAGCATATTCCCAAAAGGGGGATTCCTGGGTCATATGGGAGGTTGGTTTTTAGATCTTTTAGGAGTTGCCACACTGTTTTTCGCAGAGGTTGTACTAGTTTACACTCCCACTAACAGTATAGAAGTGTTCCCTTTTCCCCACATCCTCTCCAGCACCTGTTGATTTTCGAGTAACTGATGCTGGCCATCCTGACTGGAGTTAGGTGGTATCTCAATGTAGTTTTAATTTGCATTTCTTTGATGATTAGTGAGGCAGAACATTTTATCATGCATCTGTTGGCTGCTCTTATTTCTTCTTTTATGAAGTGTCTATTCATATCTTTTGCCCACTTTTTAATAGGGCTGCTTGTTTTTTTCTTTTTGGCATGTTTGAGTTCTTTGTAGATTCTAGATGTTAGGCCTTTTACAGGCATACAGTTGGCAAATATTTTTTTCCCAGTCTGAGGAATATCTTCTCACTCTCTTGATAGTTTCTTTGGCTTTGCAGAAGCTTGTCAGTTTGATGAGGTCCCACTTGTCTATCTTATCTCTTATGGCAAGAGCTCTTGGGGTTTTGATGAGGAATTGGTTACCAGTTCCAATTTCCATAAGGGAGTATCCTGAATTTTCTAAGATTCTTATAGTTTGAGGTTTTACATTTAGGTCTTTGATCCTTTTAGATTTGATTTTTGTGGATGGTGATAGGTAGGGATCTTGTTTTAATCTTCTGCATGTGGTCAGACAGTTTTCCCAGCACCGTTTACTGAATAAGTTCTCCTCTCCTCAGTAGCTATTAGTGAAGGCTTTGTCAAAGATGAGTTGGTTGAGAAATTGAGGTTTTGCTTCCGGAATCTGTATCCTGTTCCATTGGTCTATATGTCTGTTCTTGTACCAATACCAGGCTGTTTTGGTTATTGTAGCTTTATAATAAAGTTTAAAGTCTAGAAGTGTGATACCTTCTACTTTCTTCCTTTTGCTGAGGATTGTTCACAGTCGTTTATGAGTCTATACTAATTTCTGTATTGTTTTTTCCTTGTCTAAGAAGAATGATGTTGGTCATTTAATGGGTATTGCATTAAATCTGTAGATTGCCTTGGGTAGAATTTACATCTTAACTATGAGCATGGAATATTTTTCCATTTGTTTATGTCATCTTTGATTTCTTTGAGCAATGTTTTACAGTTTTTGTTGTAAAGGTCTTTCATTTCTCTGGTTAGGAAGATGTCAAGGTATTTCATATTTTGTGTGGCTATTATGAATGAGATTGTGCCTTTTTGTTTGTTTGTTTCTCTGCCTATTTGTTGTTGGTGTATAAGAGTGCTACATAATTATATCATTAGATGCAGAAAAAGTTTTCGATAAAATCCAGCATAGAGGAAACATACCTCAAAATAGTAGGAGCCATCTACGATAAACCCACAGCCAACATATTGCTAAACGGACAAAAATTGGAAGGGTTTCCCTGAAAACTGGAACAAGACTAGGCTGCCCACTTTCACCCCTCTTGTTCAACATAGTGTTGGAAGTTCTAGCTAGAGCAATCAGACAAAAGAAGGAAATCAGGGGTATCTAGGTAGGGAAAGAGGAAGCCAAGCTATTCCTCTTTGCTGGTGGTATGATTCTATACCTCAAAAATGTAAAAGAATCTGTCAAAAACTTTCTTGCACTGATAAAGGACTTTGACAAAGTACCGGGGTACAAAATCAATGTGCAAAAGATAGTAGAATTCCTATATCTCTTATTTTAAAAGGTGTTGATACTATGAACCTATAAAAGCTCATAAAGAAAATTGAAGTAAATGTGCAATGAGTAATATGTCTCACACAAAACTAGTTAGAAATCTCTTGAATAGCTTTTTCTTCCATTTAATTTTAAACTATTAATTAGATATCTTAAAATAAATGTCCCCTTATTTTTCTTTTTAAAATCTCTGTTTACTTTTATGTGAATATATGATGAATATGTATTTCTATATATGTATGATATATCTGTATCTATATCTATATATGTATGTCACACATTTAGATATAAAGCAAGATTTTGCAAGTAGAGCAATAGCACTTTAGAACCAAAGGAATCTCTGGAACTGTGGAATATTCAAAATGCAATGATAGCATCAAACAAGTACAAACTCAGTTAAAATCCTTCCCTTGGTTCTCAAAGTGCTGACTGTACACTTTTCTTGCAGAAGCCACAACAGGGGCACTCATATTCTCAAATTTACGTTTCCTTTTTTTTATATAGCACTTTAGCTTAGCTAACAACCTCCCATTAAAATGGATTCTAAATTGTAGGATTTTTTTCCTAAGTAACTAAGCTGCTTGTAGAATCCTTTGAATATATGTGTGGCATTAACGGAGCTCTGGTCTAATTCTAAATTCTCTTCTATTCTCTTTCCAGAGTGGCTTTTAGAAAACAGAGACCTGTTATTTTACCATTCCAAAAATCTTTAACCATTTAAATTATTGTCCTTAACTAAGCATTCAATACCCCAAAAATCTGGCCCCAAACTACTCTCTGATTATAACTTGTTCTAAATATTCTATGACGCCCATCTGCATCTTTACT
Organism: Carlito syrichta; assembly: GCF_000164805.1. Taxonomy (NCBI): domain Eukaryota; kingdom Metazoa; phylum Chordata; class Mammalia; order Primates; family Tarsiidae; genus Carlito; species Carlito syrichta. The sequence continues at coordinate 257,643 of NW_007007812.1, forward strand.
CACTCTGCCTCTTCTGAGAATATCTTTCCCACTTAATGTGTGCCTTTGAAAGCCTGACCCATTCTTTATGTCCCAGTTCAAATGCTACCTCCTTCATAAAATACCTCAGTCCCAACCCAGTTCTACTTGTACCCTAATTCTATCTCTTCCTTATTTGATAGTTAATAGAGCTCTATGTCATTTATACAGCATTAATTACACTTTTCTTTGTGTTAGCAAATGCTTGGGAAGCAATTGTAAATAACGCCTTAGGGAAATAATAAATAACACCTAAGGGAAAAAATATAGACATTTGAGCCAGAATAGACGTGAGTTTAAACCCTGGCTCCTGGACAAGTCAAATAATTTTTCTGAATTTCAACTTCTTCATCTGTAAACTGAAGAATATATTACCAAATTTGTATGGATTGTAAGGTAAAGATCCCCAATAAGGGATAGATATTATTACCACCATTATTAGATCATCTTCTGCACTAGTTCATTAACAGTATCTTGCAGCATCTTACCCTCCATAGCATTTTCTAGATTGAATGGAAGCAGCCCAAATTGACTACATCTGCTGTGTGGATCTTACTAAGCTATTAGTTTTTCAACATCTGTTTTGAATTTCAGAAAGAAATTTCCATTTTTAGGCAATAGCAGCATTTTCCTGTGGCATTTTAATATGTCTCAATCCTGAAATGATTATGACTTCTTCTTGATTGGATCCAAGTCAGCAAAGCCATGGAGAACAGCCCAGTCCATGAGTACATCCACTTTACCTAGGCTTAAGAGACCTTAAACCTCTGTACAAAGAGCCTGAATAACAAAGAACACTGCTTGAGCTTTTGCTCAGATGTTTAAATAGCACCAATAACGGAGCTTAGAAAGCTCTTAATTATCAGCATTAGTGCAAGACAGGGAGTGCACAAGTCATAGAAACCCTGGTTTGCTCTGAAGTCTAGAGTGCTGGTAACTACACAGGATGCACTCGTGATGTGTTTCTAATGATTACTGTGCTCCTTTTCCTTCTGAGTTCCTATTGATTCTCAATTCCCTTATGAAATTCCAAAAAGAAGCAGCCACTCTTGTCTCAAGTAGTTTCTAAATTATTTCCTTTGGAAAACAGAATTTTCTAAAGCACCATACTTCATGAATTCTCTAAGTCTTTCTTTGTCCCCTTCCAACATAAATGTAACCTAGAGGTATCATTAAGGGGAAATTGTGAGTGTTGGGGAGGACTCAAGTTCCAGAGCAAAAACTTCTAGCTGTCAGAAATATGTAAGAAATATCATGGGAACATAAAATCAACTATGCTAATTATGAGATATAATTGAGGTTATGCTTTATGTGTCAGAATGACTGGCTCAACTTCTCCCATCAAAACAGAAAATAAAAATCAAGGGGAAAAAAGACAGTTGTCAGGATCCCAGAATTAGTAGAAACCATTTAGCCCTAGTGCACAATGATGTTTCAGCACCAAGGACAGAGCTCTATGGGGCTTAATGACACTGATCCTATATAATTAATGAATTGTTTTAATGGCTTAGACTTTCCACTCAGATGTTTATACACTCATCCATATATTGCTGTTGTGAGCCCTAGCTGTTGTGAGCTGTTGTGAGCCCTAGCACTTCAGACCTTGGTACAATGTACAAAGACTCCAGCCAGTTACAGCACTCAAGGTAACTCACTGGGGCAGAAGATGAGCAAGATTGGCAAGCTAATGAGTACAACAGTGTATGACAGGTGGCATTACAGAGTTGTATACAAGCCATATGAGGTCCAGGAGAGGGAATGCTGAACTTTTACTGCTACAAAGAAAGACTTTACAAAGGATGTGACATTTGAGCTGGATATAAAAGATTGAGTGAAGTTTGCAAGACAGAAAAGAAACACCATGAAAGAGGACTTAGTGTGCTTGGAGATGTCTGGAAATGTGACTTGGTATGGCTAAAACATGGGTAAATGGGGAAATAAGGAATAAGCTGGGTCAAGTCATCAAGGGCTTGTATCCCAAGCCAAGAAGGTTAGGTTTTATCATGGGGAAACAGAAAACCATCAAATGATTTTGAACAAGGACAGGATCTGATCAGATTTGTATTTTGGAAAGGTATTTCAGACTGTGTGAGGGAGAACAGATTGAACAAAGGAAGTGAGAGGGCAGCAGGGCAGATGGGGTGACATTTCTCCAGATGCCTGGGAATAAGGAGCTGCTCCATCATAAAGTTGGGTAGACAGAGGGAATGAATTTATTTGGCCTGGCTCTCATTAGCTACTTACTAGTATTTCACATGCAAATTGTGTCTCTTCAGATTCCTCCAAGAAGATAAAGGATGTCTTGACTGAATTTAATGAGGGTGGGAGCCTCAAACAATTTGACCCACATGAGGTAAGAATATTTCCATATCAAGTCTCTAGAAAACCCTGTGCCCCAGCCTCTCCATAATGTGTTCCCTCTTGGAGGCTTAGCTTGACTTGAAGAATTTGCTCCTCCACCTGTTTTCTCCTGTTTCAAGTGAGCCATCAATGCGATTTGTCTTTCTATGTTCCCCAAGTCCATTCACTCTCCTGCTGTCCTAGAAGACTGCTATGACTTCTCTTCTGCTCACATCTCTCACTTCCCTTCTCTCCTCATTCACAGTTAACTACTGTATTTTCACTGAGAAAATAGACTCAATCAGAAAAGCTCTTCCACCAGTTCTCTTATTACCCCATGTGCCCACCTATCTGTACCTTTTCTTCTATAACTAGAGATAAACTCTTCATGCCCTTGCCTAAGTCCACCTCCTCACTTATGCACTCAATCCCACCTTCTGATGGCCTATTGACAAGCTTTGTTTCAGCAACACATCTCCCCATTCCCCTTCTTTCCCTTTCTTCTCCTCCCTTTTTTTCTCTATATATTTCTACCTGTCTCCTTCACATCAGCTGTCCTCTATATAGTCTATTTTTCCCATCAATGTATAAATACACTGTTATTTATTTTATATTAATAAATATTCTCCTAACTTCACTTCCTCCTTCTCATACCCCCTCATTTCTCTCCTATCTTTATAACAAAACTGTACAAAGATGTGTCTACACTCATTGCCTCCAAGTTCTCAGAAAAGAAAGCTCTTGAAAGCCCAGTGTATAACCCCTACCTCTCCACTAAAACCACTGGTCAAGATAGCCAAGGACCTCCTTGTGGCTAGACCCAATAACAGTCTCGCTGAACCCCATTGAACAGGGTTTGTCAAATTCTTCTCCATTTTCTTCCCTTGCTCTCAGGGGGCTACAATCTTCTGGTTTTCCTCTTACATCTTTACTTGACATTTCCACTTAAAAATCAAATAAAGATCTCAAACTAAACATGAACTAAACTGATATGCCCTTGATCATCCCTTACAAAATCTGCCTTTCAGGCAATCTTCCCCATTTCAGTACATGTCAACTCCACTCTTCAAGTTATTCAACCAAAAATTATGGAGTCTTCATTGACTTTTGTCTTTCTCTCCTATCCCACGTCCAATTCATCAGCAAATTCTGTCACTTCTACCTTGAAAATGTATCCAGAACCTAGTCACCCCTTACCACCTGCACTGCACTGCTGCCATTCTGACCTTAGTCATCACCATATTTTGCCCAGATTATTGCAAAGTCTCCTTATTAGGCTCCCTGCCTTTGCCCTAGCTCTTTTATGTTTATTCTTCATATGCATCCTAAGCAATTAGTTAAGACTTATTTCAGAGCTTATCACTACTCAACAGTCTTCCATGATTCTCCCAACCTTCTGCTCAGAGTAAAAGTCAAGGTCATTACAATCTGTTCCTCTCCCTGCTCTCTGAATTCATCTCTTGCTACTCACCCTATCTTCATTCCTTTCTAGCCGTATTAGCCTCCTTAATGCTGTAAAACAGTCAGTGTCACGGTAACCTTGCACCATGGCACTTATTGTTGCCACTTCTTGTATGTTTCTCCTGAACATAACCACATTCCCTTATCTCCTTCAAGTCCATGCTTGAACAGTGATTGTCACCTTCTTTATCTAAAATGCAAAGTCCTCTTTCCTGACACTTCCAATTCCCCTGCTCTGCTTTACTTTATTCTTTAGTACTTCCCACCATCTGTCACACTATGTCATTTACTTAATTAATTGTCTGCCTCTCCCACTAGAATATTTTTGTTTGCTGCTGTGTCTTCAGTGCCCAGAAACATGTCTGACTCATAACACACGTTTGGTAAATATTTGTGAACTGAATAAGTGAATGCAAGACCTCTTTCCACTTTCAAATTCAACTCATCTAACATATCTTGGGCATCTAGGCACCGTGCTGGGCACTATAGATCACATAAAAATAATGAAACACAGTTCCTGCTCTCCAGAACGTGTTTCCTACTGGCAGGGTCATGTTCAAGAGCCATGACCTTGGAGTTACATGGTCTTAGGTTAGATTTTATTTTTGCCACCAACCAGCAATGTGGCATTGAATAATATTTCACTTCTTTGAGTCTCACTTTTCTCGTCTATAAACTGACAATAACAAAAAAATAAAAGTCTTAAAGTTTGTGGATGAGTGAATTAAATGAGATAATGCTTGCAGAGTCTAACACTTTACAGGACACTTTAAAAATAGTACCCATTATTATTCCTCTTCTATTCCTTTTCCCTAGGATGTTTTAAACTCAATGCCCTTTTACTTGCTCCTGGATCCTTATATGAGGGCTAATTGCAGAAAAGTAACTAATCAGCAGGACTAACTTAGGGAGAGACTGGCCACTTACTTATTCAGGTTGTCATCCTCAGCCAACCTGAGGCAATACTTTCTCTGCTGGACACTGGGAATGAATTAACAAAACCTGTATTCCTATGGCACACCTGAGAGTGGCTTTGGTTAAAATGCACCAGTCGCAGAGAGAATGAAGCAGGAGGGAGGTTACCAGAGTGGGGAAGGGTAGGGAGCCGAGATTGAGAATGCACCACTTCAAAGAACATTCCTGAGGAGAAGCCATGCAGAGAAGATGGCAGAGTCAGCAAAGAAGTCACTACCCCTCACCCCCCACCCCCAGCTCCAACATCACAGAAACAAAGCCTGGCAGGGACTGCTAATCAGACTGTCAGTCCTGGGGCTGATAAGTGAGATGGGGGATAACTTGGTTAGGACATTGTGGGTGTGGAGACCACGGGAGTTTTCAGAAGCAAGAAGCAGCTTGGCTGTCATGAGCACAGGGCCGCCCTCGTCTTCATGGGGCTGGCCCCACTTTTTGTATGCCTGGTACTGTTGTGTCCAGGGGAGCTCTGTCACTCTGATTTCATTTTCTCACACAGTGTGGCTGACTTGTAGTAGGTGTGATATCATGGCTCGGGATTGGGGAAACAACAAGGCTTTCATTTCTTTTGAGCTTGATGGCTTACTGCTGCTAAAATGTCTCAACAAGAAATGGGTTAGCAGTGGGAAGGGGCAGGTTGCTAGGAAAGCTAGGACAGGAAGAGAAGTCTGCAGAGTGGTGGAGCTGCATCTGGCCGTGATGAACATGCCTTTGCCCACCAGCACCAAGTGACTCTCTGGAGAATAGAGCAGGGGAAGACAGCGAGAGAATGGACAGGACCCAGTGAAACAAAAGAGGCAGGTAGCTTGGTGGTACTGTGAGCCTGGACCCAGACACATCCAAACACAAAACCAAGCTCAGTCTGCCACATGCTTCATGATCTTGAGCAAGTTATTTACATTGCCAAAATGTATTTTATCCCAAAAAGTGATAGCAATAGTCTCCCTCACACTGCTTTCATGAGAATTCAGGTGTCTGCTCCAAGCTCTCCATCTAGTTCTCCTCCCTTCTTGGCCTGTGTAAGACTTAATACAGTCTCTTTAAGCAGACTGTGGCAGCTGCAGTTTCCCAGCTAATTTCTGCATGAAAGTTGCCCGGTAAAAACAGAGTTCCTTTGGCCTGAACCATGAAGGTGCCTGTGATATCAATCCAGGACTCAGAGAATTGCCGGCATGCCTTACATCATGCCTCAGTTTAGGCTTGATACCCACCCGCTCCTTACCCCATCACCCATCATGCATTTACTAAACAGCTACTCTCTTCCTGGTCTGTGCTTGCAAAGACCTTTTGTGTAACCCAGATATCACTTTGAGAATGGCACACTGTCACATTTCTTTGCCTGTTGAACGTGAGGTGCTTGGAGGAGTAGCAGGGAGCACTGTGGCAGCTCTGTGATCTGTGACAGATATAATAGCAGGAGCACTGGACTAGGAGTCAGAAAGTCTGGTTTCTGGTTTTGCTATGCCACTAGTTCGCTGGGGCAAATCGCTGAATTTCCTGATTCTCAATAGCATGAGGAGACCCAGCCCCTCTGAGGCTCTTCTGGTTTGAATGTTCTATGTCTCTGGGTTTATTCTATGCCATCCTGTTCCCCAGGATAGGGGCATGCATGATTGGACATGAGTTCCATCATCATTATTTTCTAAGTTCTCATAGCAGTTTGTCAGTTCTTTCCCTGTGTTACTCACCACTGATGGCCATGCATTGTAATCATTTCAGTACCTTCACCTCTTATATATAAACACCGAATCTCTTGAACATATAGACCCGTGAGTGTGTTCTCCATGGGTGCCCAGCACCGTGTCTTGTACTTAGAAGTTGCTCCTCTTCAGCACCAGACCATTCCTGAGGTGTACCAATTAGGAACCCATCATCTGTTCAAATATCTATCAAGAATCACTGTGGGAGGCAGCATGGGGGATACAAAGATGAATCAAGACATTCTCAATACCTTCCAGGAGCTCTGGGTATAGTAGAGGAACCAAGGCATGTTGCACATAAGTATACATTATTATAAAACAGCAGATGTGAGTGTCACAAGCCAGGAACCGAGGCCAAAGCATAGAAATTCGGGTACAGGAGATTATCAGGCTTCCTAGAAAGAGGTGGCAGCTGAGTTAGTCCTTGAAGTATGGCCAAATGTTAACATGTAGAGAAGGAAGAGGCTCATACAGAGTAAAATGCATGAAGGCTTTGTCAGGAAAGAAAACAGATATCAGAGCAGACAGAGCATATAGGTGAACATAGGGAGTGATAGGAGAAAATGTCAGAATGGTCTTAGAACTTGAAGAAGCTACTAATCTGAATTGGAAGGGGATTATGGGAGGCTGTGAATCCCAAAGTTCTCAGGAAGCACACAGGATGGTCCACTGGACTGTAAGAATACTACATATTAAATCTACCATTTACATTCATTTTTATCTCATCTAATTTCCATCTTCTGATTTTAATTCTGTAAGTATTTTATAATGTATAAGTGCACAGTAGTACATCAACTGATCTCAACTCTCTATGGATGATTAGAAACCATGGCAAGTTTTTTCATAAGAAAGTGATCTTATCAGAGTTGGGCTTTGAGAAGATCCATCTGGCAAGAATGAGTAAGATAGATGGAGGGACCAACAGATGGAGGTGGAGGCAAAGAAGACTTGGAAAGGGATTGCATTGGTCCAGGTGAAGCATGAAACAGAAGTCTGAAACCAGGAACTTTGGTGATGGCATCAGGGACAATGGACATAGAAAAGGTCTGACTGTGACAGATGTTCCAGACGAACAGTGGAGAGAAGGAAGGGATAGAAACTAGTCTCAGACAACTGAGAGTTCAAAGCTGATCCTGGAATATTGGAAGGATAATGGTGTTGTTGGCACTAATAGAAACTGTGGAGCTGAGAAGAGGAGCTGGTTTTTAGGAAGGAAGCTAATAGCAGTTTAGAACTTGAAATCTCCTAGTTTAGCACTCACAGTTTGCTGCAGAAGAAACCAAGGTTTTTTACAGCATGATGTTACACTTTGTTTAACTAAACTTTCTTTTTATTAAATCATTTAGTACAGTCAGTTTTCCAGAAATATTTTATTCTGGTAGCTTTCACTTGATCCTAACCAAAAGAGATTTATAGAACATTTTGGAACTCAAAACTGCATTTTTAAGACAGTACTTGTCAATTAAAATGGTACGAAAAGACAATGCAAAAAGAACTTTTGACATAAATTAATGAATAGCAACGCCATCAGCAAATATTCAGTCAAATCAGAGTAGAAAATGAAGAGAAGCAAAACAAAGCAATTCCATGGAAACTAGAGAGTTTCAAAAAGGAGAGAGGATGAAATGCTGCAGAAAAGCCAAAGATGAGAAAGTCAAACAGAGGCTATTAAATCTGTGACCTTCCAGAGAGCAGGCTCAGAGGTAATGGGCTAGAATCCAAACTGAACAGAATTAAGGAGGTAGAAAGACTGATCTGCTCTCTTTGGAGAAATTTCAAGGGGAAGGGGAAAAAGATGGGCCAGTAGCCCTAGTCGACAGCAATTTCTTTGGAATAGTGGTCGTTGAACATATTTGCAGGTGGAAGAGAAGAAATTGCTGGGGGAATGTGATCAGAGTCAGCAAGGAGAGAATCAAGGGTCATAGAGTGTGGGATATACTTAGAAATTAGGGGGGAAAGATTCTCGTGTGCTGGGAAAATGTAGGAGGATGCATGAGGAAGGAACATTCTGAGATGATGAGGCCACAGCGACAGAGCAGGATAGAAAGAGTCCCTCAGGTACAGAAAAGGGTCAGAGAGATGGACAGCTGTCACAAAGAGTGTGAGTCCACCATTTGCTTAGAGTTCCCTTAATCTGGTAAGTACCTCTGTCCAACTGAATCAGGTTTCTACCACTCTGCAAAGGCAATGTATATAACAGATTACTCTGGGGCTAAACAGAAATTGTTCTGTGAGCTCCCAATGGGTTGGGAGGGCATCACTTGCTTTTAGGGCCAAGACTTTGGACCCAAACTTGATTATACCCATGCGAGACAGCTCCTGGTTCTGGGAAGTCTCTCAGATCTCCCAGAACAGACAAGGGTTTAAATGCAAGTAGGCTCCTAAAAAGGGACTTTTATTCTCATGGCTATTATTATTCGCAGAAGCCTGCACAGCAGATCGTGGAGTACTTCTTCCTCAAATGATTTCCAGGAGCATCTGCCGATTTGATGAAGAATCTGATGCCATCAAGGCGCAAGCCAATGATGACTCACTGCAAACTGTTGTTGTGGAGGGTTTGCTGAGTGCAGCAGTCCTTTCTGGCAGGGTTGCTCCCAGCCTGGGACCAGAAGCCAGGCGGTACTGGGAGAGGCACAGCAGGAAGAGGGTCTAGTTATTGGCAAGTCTCTTGGTTCTGCCTTCTGTCCTTGGCTTCCTGCTCTTCTCCTGGTGCCTAAAACCTTCACAAGGACATGTTTTGAGAAGCAGCTAAGCCAGACTCACACACTCCCTGGTTATCCTGGGGTTTGTCCAGGGATGATCAGGATTATGAAAGTAATAAAGTATGGAGCCTGTTCTTTTCTCTTCCAGGTCTTTCCTACTTTCTGAGACCTGAATCCTCAGGACTCACACCCCTCACAGTGCCAGAGGAAACCAAGATACACAGAAGAGCCATGTCTTTCCAATGTTTTCAACTCCATCCTTCTTCATCATAGCTAGGATTCTAAGGCACTGACCTCATCCCTGCTCATTAGAGCCATGTCCCTGGACTAAGGCAGGGCCCTTCCCTAGAGCCTGCACTCCCAATGCTCACTTTCCATCGCCCCCCTTTTGGTTTAAATTTACATCATATCATTTCTCATTACAAAAGCCTTCCCTGGATCTGTGCTCCAATGAGCCCCGACAGTCTCCAACATGTTCCCTTTCATACATCCCACCCCCTGCCCCCATACCTGTCAACCTCTATCACCTCCTTGGACTTTTCATCCCTACCCCTATCAACTCCTCCAGTTCCTTCTGCTTCCCTTTCTGTCTCTTTCATCTGCCACTTCCCTGACTCCTTTTCCTTCTCTTCCTTCACTTCTCTTCACTCTCTGTTCCTTCACTTCGCTCCACTAACTTTTTTTTTGCCCCTTCTCAGCCAATTAGCTATGATGTCTTCAAGCTGTTCATGAGGACATACTTGGAGGTGGACCTCCCTCAGTCACTGAGCACTCACCTCTTCCTGGCCTTCAGCCAGAAGCCTAGACAAGAGACCCCTGACCACCCAAAGGAGGAGGCCAGCAGCAACGAGGCCAATGGCCCAGGTGCACAGACCAGTTTTCTGCAAGATGGGAGGGCATTATGTAGCTCTAACCCCCTTACCACAGGCACAAGCTGCATTCTTAAGGGGGTCCCCTGAGCATAGTAACTTCCCCGTGGGGTGGTAATGGGGACCAAGGGATCAGAACTCCTTTCCTCATGGGGCCTTTACAGGCAACCCTGTCTGATGAATCTCTCAATAAGAGGAATAAAGAAGAGGAATTCCTGCCACTCAGGATCAGAGAGTTGGTGGGGGGACACAAATTAATGTATGGGATGGAGGGCAGGGGGAAGAGATCCTTCCGCAGAGGCTGCCAGTTCATGAATGGGGCACATTCAGCTTCTGTGTCAAGGCTGGGACTAGTCTAGGGATGTCAGACCAAGCCTAGAGCTTGGTCTATAATGGGGGAGACACAGTCAACCCCTATAAGAGAGCATGAACCCAACTGACAGTAACCCAGAAACACAAACATAACCTAAGTAAACAAGATCCCATGGCAAAATCCCCTCCCTGCCCACTCAGGAAGCTGGAGGCCTTGGGTTGCTCTTTCAACCTTCTTTTTTCCCCCAGATTCCAACATTCAGAAAGTGGGCAATGCTGCCAAAGCAGACGAGGCCTGTGCCCCTGATGCTGGTAAGTCTTTGGAATGTGAGATTTGGGGAAGAAGTGAGGAGTACCTCTTCCTTGAAGAGAAGTGGGAACGCCGACCCAGCAGTTTTGTCTCTGTGTAATTGTGCACCTTTATGTAGATCTTATCCTCTGTGACCTTTAAAATCTCCATCTCTAGGACTTCTCCATTCAAATATTTTAGGATTCTGAGGTTAGGTAAATTGTTTCACTAATGTGGGGGGGGGGGGGAAGAAGGAGGGAGAGAGTAAAGGAGCGAGGGATAGAGGAAAAGAGAGAGAGAAGGTAAACCGGTGACTCTTGAGCTGTAAACTGGTGACTCTTGAGCTGAGGTACAGAAAACACTACCAGGGTGCAACTGGAGAGAGATTGGGCAAGAATATAAGAATGTGCCGTGGTTGACTTCCAACAAGATACACATACACTATGTTGAGTAAGTTGGGGGGTTGCTAATAAGTTAGCAGGGGAAGCCAGCTAAAGTTTCAAGGTCCATTTGCCAGGTAGCTGTTTATTACATATTTCATGTAACCTTCACAATCACACTCCTTCACACATGAGGAACTGAGGTTTTTAGAGATTATATGCTACTGGTGTGATCTGTGAAGCCAGGGATTCAACCCGAAATTGTCCAACTGTGAAGTTCTTTCCTGCACTGAGAGAAGAGGCAGTGGTCTCTGTTGAGGTGCCTGGTGGTTTGTTCAGTTCCTGGTGGAATGAGCAAGGCTGTGCTCTCAGTGGGACCACTGCAGTGGTTCCTGCCTTCCACAGATCCCACTGCTGGGCTGTAAGAGACATGGAATCTTTTCTGGCACATTTTTCAATGAGAAGCCATTCCTCTGTGCTGCAAACAGACTCGAGGCCAGAATCTCCTAAGAAAACAGGAAAGAGCAAAGGTTAGCATGCTTGACTTCTGTTCTCATGTCCAATACAGCTTTCCTGGGTGCTGTCCACCAAGCTGAGTCAGGCAATAGAGCATGTTGGTTAAGAATCCATACTTCAGAATCAGACTGCCTGGACTGGATTCTCAACTATGACACTACCTAGTTCTGTAATCATGGGCATGTTTGAACAGTGTCTCTGTGCCTCAGTGTCCCCATCTGTAACATAAGATAATAATAAGTGTTATTATGAAGGTTGCATGAGTTGAACATATAAATGCTTAGAACAATTCTGGCACATAGTAAGTGTTCGATAATATTAGCTATTATTATTCTGCCACCCTCCAGAAATACACCCTATTCTAAATTCATTGTGGTCTGCCATAATCTCCTTCAGTCTGCACCCTCAAATTCCATCTGTGTCAGTAGGGCATCCTATTCTCATGGGAGGTCTCCCATGAACTCGTTTTCTCCCAAGTGGCTCCTGAAGCTTCAAATACAAAGACTCAGAGAGTCAGACCTTTTTTTCTGTCCATTATAATTTTATTGAAAAGATTTATAGCTACTCAAAGGTGACTTTCAGCTCTTGAGATGTGCCCAGGAGACAAAGAGTGCGGTTTTGTTATATTTTCCAAATATATATAAAACAAGATAGAGAAGAGATACTACAACTGAAGGAGAAGAGGAACAAGTTGCAACAGGGACCTAGGATGAGATAATTTCTTCAAGTGGACACTAGATGTAGTTCTGGTCTTTTTTTGCAGTTACAGCAAAAAAGAAAACTAAAAGGATTATAGAGTTTTTGGTGTTTAACTGAAGGACAGATGAGATGTCAAAAAAAATTCATTATAAATGGAAAGCAGAGCATGGTTGAGGTGGGGGGGAATTTGTTACTTCTGGATCATAAGCTCAGCAAATTTCCGGGTAGCTTGTGGAGCTCCAAAAAGCAAAGATTAAGGGCACTAATGTCTTCCTGATGCCTTCAGGGACAACAGCAGGACAAGGCCCTACAAAAATGTTGGCTCGCCCACCCCCTGCTCAGAACCCCACCCAGCCCATGCTAGGTCCATGGTCCCCTAATGAAATGAATTAAAGCCATAAATAACTCTTACATCTCATATGGAGTTAGAGGAAGCATATTCTGGCATTCTCATGGTAGAAAGGAAAGGATGAATCTCAAAGCTTTGAGATTTCTTTCGACTCCCAGCAAGAAAAGCAATGGTAAAAAAATATCCTGCCCCAAATTCTTTACCTAGAGACTTCCTTAGTCCAAATATCTGGTCAGGAAGAATCTGGGAAAAGTTACATTTCATTCCTTGAAGTTTCAAATTGTCTGAGCAGGGTTTTTGTTAGTGGATGAAGTTTCTGAGGTGGCAAAGGAAGCTTATTGGGGATAAATCATTACATGATACTTGAGAAAAGATGATTGATTATGATAATGGAAATCAGTCAACTTATTTGACCACTTATTTGCAATAGCTTTATCATTCTGAGTCTAAAAGAGAAATTTCCAAAGATTTCTTCCTGGGATGATTCTGTGATGTACCATTTTCCTTGTGTATGGGGAAAGTCAGCTCTCTGTGGTCAAAGCATGAAAGGGCAACTATCTGACTCTCGGTCCAGGGAGATGTGTAGCATTTTTTAAAATCTCCTTTTGAGACTTGAGATTTCAAGAAGTAAATCCTTTTCCTGCTGGGCCTTCTTCCACAGATGTCTTAATTAAATGCCTCTGCTCACCAGAAATAAGAAGACACCCCAGAGAGTGGGTAGACACCCTTGCTGGTAGACACCCCAGAGAGTGGTCTTTGCCAGCAAGGAAAGCAAAGTCCTATAATCACCTGAGATCAGGCCATCTGTTGAAAATTCTAACCTTTCCCTGTGGCCCAAGCAGAAACCAAAGGAAGAAACTAAATTCTTATTTGATGTGGCCTATCTAAGCCTATCAGTTCAGTCCCTAAGCTCAGATCTGGCACAACACACTTCAAGTTATTCATTCCCAAAGTCGATAGATTTATGCCTGTGTCCATAAGTAGACAGGACCTTCAGAGTCCAGACATTTCCTCAGAGTTCTAAGCTGTCTGTCATTGTCAGGATGTCAGCTCAGAAAAGGCTGAGTCTACCCTTTCCTTCATGAAGCCCAGGCCTGAATGAGAAAAATCAGGAGAACTTTAGTCTCCTGGTTTTTAGTTAGTTTCTTGGGCTGTTGAGATGTTTCAGCAGTCTGGAATATAGCAGTTTCAAAGGAAGTTCTCCATTATTTTTTCTTGGTTTTCGCCAATTTTAAAAGTAATATACTCACACTGTAGAAAATTTGATGGATAAAAAATAATCATAAAGAAACAACAGAGATCATCAACAAAGACCAATGGTTCTCAGAGATCAAGAGGAAGGGGAGGATGAATAGTCAAAACACAGAAAAATTTTAGGGCAACAAAACTTACTCTGTATAATACTAATAATGGTAGAAATACGTCATTGTACTTTTGCCCAAACCCATAGAATGTATAACACTAAGAGTGAATCCAAACGTAAGCTATAGACTTTGAGTGGTGATGAAGTGTCGGTGTATTTATCATTTGTAACAAATGTACCACTCAGATGAGGAATTGATACATGATAGGCTATGCGTCAGGGCAACAGATATGTGAAAAATCTCTGTACCTTCTTCTAGCTTTGCTATGAACCTAAAAGTACTCTAAAAAATTGTCTTAAAAAATAAAAGAATCAATAAAATCACCATAATCCCACCAAGGCAACTGTGTGTGTATGTGACCTCCTTGTAGGTTTTGTTCCTATAAATTTTGTTTACAGAATTGAGATCCAATTGCACTGTATTTGTAATTTTGTACCTCGCTTTGTTTTTTACTGTCAAATATATTCACAAGCCTTTTTGTCATTCAAGACTTTGGGTAAACATTCATTTTAGTGGAATTCCCCCTATAACAGATGAGATACCTGAGGTTGGGTATGGGAGAGTAAGCCTGCTTGAATCTAGCACAGAATTCCAGTCTTCTACTGCTGGCCTGATGCTCTTCCACTAGACCAATTTGCCCAACTGAAGGAAACAAGTAATACAGGTCTACCCAGAAACTCTCACATTTTATGACATGGCACCAGGACGGAACCTCTGTGATCTAGAAGATGGCCTTAGCTTTTTTGTACTGGTGGTACTTGAGGGATGTACTCAGATGGCTATCAGTTAGGGTATTTTATGTAAGGCAGCATGAGAAGGAAGAACACAGTGTCAGTGTCATTCCGTCCTCCCGGATCCCAGCATCTCTACAACAGAAGTGAACAGTGGAAACTACAGCAATGGCTCAAGATCCAAACACAACTCTAGTAATCCAAGAGTCTTCAGAAACTGCTGTAAGAATGTTTTAAACACATTTTTGTTGAGGTATAATTGACATAAAATAAATCGTATGCTTTAAGGATATAATTAATAAGTTTTGACATGTGTATACACTTGTAAAACCATCACCACAATCAATATAATGAACATATCCATTATCTCTAAAAGTTTTTTTGGTAATGCTTTTCTCCCACCTTTCCCACCCACCCACCCACCCATTATCCCTGTGCAACTACAGATCTACTTTCTGTCACTGTATATTAGATTGCATTGCTAAATTGTATATAAATGGAATCATACACTATATACTCTGGCTTTTTTTCACTCAGCATAAAATTGTGAGATTTCCCCGTATTTTGTGTATCCATAGTTCATATATTTTAGTTGTTGATTCATATTCTAATTTATGGATATTCCACAATTTATTATTAGCTTATTGATGGACATTTGAGTCGTTTCCAGTTTAGGGTTATTATAAATAAAACTATTATAAATGCTCCTGAGCTTTAATGATGTTCTTGTGCTTAATTGTTTATTTATTTAGGTCTTATTTAATTTATTTTTCTATATTATGTGGTTCAATTTACTAAAATTTTGCCATGAATCTCTGCCTCTATGTTCATGAAAGATATCGATATGCAGGCTTATTGTCTTATAATGTTATTGTCTGGTTTTGGCTTTAGAGTAATGTTGGCCTCACAAATGAGTTACATTGGATTTCCTTCTCTTAGATTTTCTGGAAGAATTTGTGTAGAATTCACATTATTTCCCCTTTAGATGATGGACGCTGAATATTTTTGCATTCTTATAAATATTCTTGAGCTTTGTTTCTGGGTACAATTAAGTTAGTTGGAAATAGTCTGATCTTTTTGAGTATATCTTTTCAGTTTTGTTGGGCAAAAGACATTTACTCTAGAGCTAATTTTGCCTCACTACCAAGGCAAAGCACTTGAGTGCCCTACCAATGATTCATGAATTATGGGGGTTTTCTACCTTGGTTTATGGGAATAGGCATTTCTCCTGGTTCTCTTTGCACTTCAAAAATTGTTCCCTCTAATCCTGAGTCTTTCCCCAGTCTCAGGTACTTTCCTCATAGGAATGTGTTCATCAGTACTCAGCTGAATAATTGAGAGGAACTTTCTACTGATTTCTCAAAGGAAATCTTCTACACATCTCCAGAACACACACACACACACACTCTCTCTCTCTCTCTCTCTCTCTGTGTGTGTGTGTGTGTGTGTGTGTGTGTGTGTGTGTGTGTGTGTGTGTGTGTGTAGCTTCCTCCTCTCCAAGCCTTAGTCTGTAAATTCCCACCACTATGGGGTCCCAGAACTCCAGCCTCATCTCCACTCAACGAGCCTGCCAGGGTCTGCCTGAGTTCCCCTTCTTGCACTGCAACCCGAAACCCTTTCCAAACAGTATCATTTACCAACTGTAGGGGTTTTGTCATCTCCTCAGGGGTCACTGTTTGATACTGCCTGGTATTCAATGTCTTATGAACCATTGTTTAATATATTTTGTCCAGTTTTTTAGTGTTTCAGGTGGGAAGGTAAATCTGGGCCCTGTTACTCTATTTTAGTCAAAGTAGAACACATTGATAGTGTTTTAAAGAATGAATAATCTGAAGATATAGCAATATTTGGGGGGAAAATGGATGACCTAGTACAAAGGACTTCTCTCATCTGTCCTGTACATTATTAAGTTATGTTTTTACATAACTTTTCCTCCAGTGATGATTTTAACACTTCTGTTGCATACATAATTTTATTACAACCTCCTCTATCTCACTACTCCTGTTTTTATCTCATCCTATTATATTTTCATCTCTACTTGTTCAACCCTGAGGCTTTCTGCTCTCATTTAACAGAGGCTAAATCTTCTTGTGACCTACTGAAGGTCTTGTCCAATAGGAAATTACTTTCAAAAATCTGGTGCTCTGAGACTTCAGAATGAAGCTTCCTTTTCTTGTTTTGCATCCTGTTTCAGAGGCTCCATCTTGATCTCTTCATGGGGCCCTTCATAACATACTGAGTTCATCAGTGACTCCTACTCTCCATCTGAATGATGACTGACTCCCTGCTTGGACCCACAACCCAGGACCTGGGAGGCTCTCATCTAGCACAGCTCTACTAACCTGAGAGGGAATGTTTACTCCCATTGCTTGGCTCTGTGGTTCTCTGAATTAATAGTTAATGGATAACATTGCCTTCCCCAGCAACATTGCTATCAAGGCTGTATCTCCTTCTGCCTGTACCTTCAGCACTTTATTTCTTGGTGATAGTACAATACCTAAGTTGGATTTTCCACTGCTCATCTTCCATTTATTCCCTAGTTAGCTGTTTTCTGTGTGTTGTATACTCCTAGAGGATAGTAAGAGATCATTTCTGATAGTTATGGAGGTAAAGAAGCTGAGGGAAAAGAGACTGCACTCAGTGTCTCAAGAAGTAGAATCACACAGCAAAATAGAGATGTCCAATTTTCTTGTCAGTGATAGACCTTATATTTCTGAACCAGAGGACAGAGTGTAGAAGAGACAAAGAATTTTTCTACCCAAGAGAAGAAAATTTTCTGAGAGAAAACTTACTCTATTCTTGTGGTACAGTAAATTCACATTCTACATTTTTTAAAATCCAACTGATCAGGCTTGCAGTTTAATTTCAGTTATTCCTAGTTTCTGGAAATCACTTGGATATCAATCTCAGTTTTCGCTTTTGAATATTTATATCTTTATGGTCCTTATTCAAGAATAAAATTGTGAGAGGGTATAATGCTAAATGACTATTGGTCATTTACCATTTTGAAATACCAACCAGGTAAGAGGTGGGGAGGGGGGAGAAAAATACCCCCAACCAAAATTACTTCTATAAGTAGAGTGTATTCTCAAAAAAGTAGGTTAAATGACATTTACCTATTGACCATGGTTATTCCCAAGAATCACTATCATCTTTTCTGAATATTCACAGAGTATAGATGAATGAGGAATGAGGAAACAGAAGAATTAGATCTCTTCAGAGAATATGAACTCCATAAACTGGATTTCTAGGGTCACCAATTTGATATCTAATGTAGCCAAAGCTTTTGAAGACACATATAAAATTCTTGCCTCCACCATGAAAAGGATGGGACAACAAAGGAGGTTTAATATATTCTAAACATAGAGTGTCCTTGGATGCTTTTCTTTTGCCCATCACAGAATCAAAGATGACTGAGAAGCAAGCAGCAGTTGAAGACCAAGTGGCAGCACCCCCTCTGCAAGACGCTGCTGCTCAGTCTTCAAGCTCGAAATCCTCCATAGTGTACCTGAAGGATGTTGTGTGTTACCTGTCACTGCTGGAGATGGGGAGACCTCAAGATAAGCTGGAGTGTAAGTGCTCCCCTGTCAAGGGGCTTCAGCTTTTTCCTAGAGGAAGATC
This sequence comes from Carlito syrichta, assembly GCF_000164805.1. Lineage (NCBI taxonomy): Eukaryota > Metazoa > Chordata > Mammalia > Primates > Tarsiidae > Carlito > Carlito syrichta. Next base: position 275,966 of record NW_007007812.1, read on the forward strand.
TGGAGCCCTGTCCATCATTCTTAAACATGCTGAAGATTGAGCTGGGTCCTGCCTTCTTGGGGGAGGTTTCTTTGTCCTGTTATCTGCAGATATATGAACATCTTCTCCTAGGATCCACCCTAGGACATAGTACCAGTTGCATATAGAGTGGGAAGGGCTTCTGAGAGCCAAGCACTGAGAACCAGAATTTTCAAAGGGGACAAAGTCTCTTCAAGGAGTCAAGACTTTCCTGCTTTGCTGGCAGGACTTCTTGAAAGTCTTTAATTGGCTATGTTGCCCAGGCTACCTCCTCTTAACAGATTTTTCATGGAAAGATATTAACCTGTGTCCTCCTTCCCCTATTTCATGCCCAGCCAACCATTTAACTATGAGGGTTTTTTTTCCCCACTTCGACTAAAATGGAGGATTGATGAGGCCTATGAGGATTGATGAGGCCTATCTCTATCTTGTTAAGACTTTTTTCCATTTCACCACCTACCTCTTACCCCAGGTTATTTGGCTTCTAGAGAAAGAGGGCTAGTTAATTCAAGGAGTTGAGCTTGTTTTCATGGTGCTACTAAAGTTGGTTTTTAAAACGTCTTCAGGAGAGTAAGACCTGGGGGCAAAAAGGAAAGTTTATAGTTACTGAAACGGCCTTGAACAGTCTTGAAGATGACTCAGTCCAGGAACAGATTCATTGGCCTCTGTGAGCCTACAGGCATATTTTCAAAAATAGATGAAAGGACATTTTGAAAAAAAAAAATTGTATTGTTTTGCTTCTCTTGGGAACTTAAGTAGACAATAAGGAAAAAAATACACATTATAGCAAAAGTTAAACTATCAACTAATAATAAAACTAGTCAGCAAAACTTAAATATTAGCGAGTGAAGTCTGCCAAAGGTTAACTCTCACCAAAACCAAAATGAAACAGTTTGCCCATTAGCTGAGCTTAAAATCTCCCCCATGGGTTTGAGGTGTTAACAATTGCAAATCTTAAACACTAATTTGGTAGCAATTGTAGCAGATTTCTGTTTTCTTCTGGCAAATGTTAAAAATGAAATGTCAAGTTATTTCTAATATTTAGCTAGATTTTGTTTTAGGCAATATATTTGTCAGTAACTATCAAAGAGAATGTGGCAGATTCTTTATGTTAGTGACTCTCAGACTGAGTCTTGTAATGGTAATGAAAAGAAACATTTTACTAGAAAATTTCAAAGATAGGTAAAAGTGGAGAGAGTACAATGAACTTCCATGGACCATCCCCAGCGTCAGCAATTATCAACTCAAGGTCAGTGTTTATTTATACCTCCTACATAGTCCCTCTGCCTCAGACTACTTTGAAACAAATTCCAGACATCATATAATTGTATCTATAAATATTTCAGTATGTACCTCTAAAAACACAGACTCTTTTTCTTAAATATAACCATAACACCACTACCATATTTAAAGAAAATGATTCCTTACTATTATGAAATGTTCAGTAAACATTCACATTTGTCAATTATCTTTGATATTTTTAATTGCTTGAACCAGGATTCAAGTTGATGCATCCTTATTTGTTATTATGTCTCTTCACTCCCTCTCTCTCCTTTTTTTTTTTTTTTTTGAGTTGAAGTTTCACTCTGTCATCCAGATTGGGGTGCGGTGGCACACTCCCGGTCACTGCAGCCTCGACCTGCTGGGCTCTGGCGATCCTTCCATTCAGCCTTCCAAGTATCTGGAACTACAGGTGCGCGCTACCATGCCCGGCTAATTTTTGTTTTGATTTATTGTAGAGATGAGGTCTCGCCAAGTTCCCCGGGCGGGTCTCAAACCCACGGTCTCAGGCAATCCACTCACCTCGGCCTCCCAAAGCACGGGATTACAGGCTGAGCCACCGAGCCCGGCCTCTTCACTCTCTTTTAATCTTTTGGTTCCCTCTCTAATTTTTTCCTTGCAATTGTTTGTTGTAGAAACTTGGTTATGTAGAGTTTTCATTTTGATATATTTTTCATTAAACCAAGTCAATATATAGTCTTTCCTAATTTTAACTATTGAAAACATAAGCTTTTCTTTTTTCTTTGAGTTAAAGTCTCACTCTGTCACCCAGACTGGAGTGCAGTGGCCGCTTCTGGCCACCGCAGCCTCAACCTGCTGGGCTCCAGCGATCCTTCCGCTCAGCTCAGCCTTCCAAGTAGCTGGAACTACAGGCGCGCGCTACCACACCCAGCTGATTTTTTATTTATTGTGGAGATGAGGTCTTGCCAAGTTGCCCAGCGGGTCTCGAACTGACGAACTCAGGCAATTCACTCACCTCGGCCTTCCAAAGGCGCGGGATTACAGGCTGAGCCACTGAGCCCGGCAAGCTTTTCTTTTTT